>NC_080570.1:9960660-10165076 GCF_030247185.1 Malaya genurostris
GCAGTCTCTTTCTCACACAAAAAGGTGATTACCTGAATTCTTAAATGGTGTTCACTCTTAAAGAGAGATGAAAAAATGAACGATTAGGTACAAAACCCTAACTTAAAATTATGATTCCAGTTTTGATGTGATTGGATGATTAGTGAAACGGTTACTGTTTCGTTAGGTAAGGATCATGCACACGTACACACGCACTCATTCGGACGAGCGACAATAATCTTGGAGGTAAACTGAAAGTAGAGCACCTCTTCGGGTCGCACAAGGAGCAGCATTATCCTATCTTAATGATCTCTCTCCTGCAATGCTAGTTTATTTCAACTGAGCACATGCAGCTCAATCGTCCGAACCAGCCGCCCGCTTTGTCTTTCGCTGTCGAGGACTTTGTTTTGGGGATACTTTGCCACCCTTGGGAGAATTTTCTGTGGAAATATGTAAAATCATTGTTATGATTACATTGTCGAGTAACGCTGTTTCATGGCAATACTTACGAATCTTTTTAAGTGTTTCGGCCGGAATCCACTCGTAATCAACATCTTTAGTATTACTAGTTCCAGTTTCCACAGTTTTCCTGACAGCCGGTGAACGCTTGCGTTTTCCGTACGATCCGAGGAATTGCTGTCCCAAGACCAACAAAAGAACCACAACTGCCGCGAGGAACACGTACAAGAAAAAGGTCTCCCCGTCCAGACCCTCATCAACTTCGGTAATTGATATGGTCTCGTTGAACACAGCTTCAGAAAATTGATTTCCGCTAGCATCCCGATAATTCAAGGCGATGTTCAAACCGAATGGTCGCCCGGCAAATGATTCCGACGGTAAGAACGAGTATGAAACAGTAGCTTCATGTCCGGGTTTAACTTCGCGATTATAAACAATAGCAGAAAAGTTCTGGATGAAGTAATTGAAATCCATCGGATATCGGAAGGAAGCTTCAACGGTTTCCACGATGAAATCGTCGCTTCCCTTGTTAGAGAATCCAACCAGAAATTCCACCGGATACCCAGCTGGAAGGTCAAGCTGAGAACCAGCTCCGGAGTACAGTGGACGCGTGAACAGTAGGAACGTATCAGCATCCGGAGACTTGGTTGTTTCTGGCTCATCTTCAGCCTCGGGTTCATCCGTATGCGTTACCGAAGCATCATCCGATTCGACCTCAACATCCAGTTCATCTTCCAATTCATCCTCGGTAGCATCAGTAGCAAAAGCCATTAGTCGGGAACCTGCAATAACAGGGGGTGTTACGACATGCCACGTATAAGCGTAAGTTTAATCTTTTCTCAGTCTCTTCCTAACAAACAACCCACTTACCACTTTCTACGGTCAGAAGAACCGCTGGTAGAACCAGCAAAGCAAAGATGAACAGTTTCTTCATTATATAGGAACGTCACCGGTTAAACTAGAAAACGTAATTCAGGCTACTTTCACGATTTACTTTTTCTCTGCGTAAACTCTGCTTTGAATAGGAGCGCGACAAACGGAAAAGTGAACAGCGAGCAAGCTCGCTAGACTGTACGAGGCACTACGAATGAAGAAAAAGCTGAAAACGTCAGTTCACGTGGAACCAAGTTGACAAACGTTGGTTATCTCTTGACAGCTAGCACGATGACAAAACATTCGCCGAGGGGTGATCAAAGTGCATTGATTACTTATCTTGAATAATTATTCCATCATTGTTTTACAGAAGGGCGATTCTTTCTACGACAACATGTTGAAACAGAAAACAACTGATGTGAGTTCCCGTATGTAAAAGTACCATTAGATCAGCATAATAATGTATTCCATGTATGATCCAGAGCATATTCTTGAACTTTTGACGGTTTCTAGTATAGTTAATTTATGGTATTCAATCTTTTATATTAAGAAATTATCGTATTTTCCATAGCATAAAGCCATAAATCAAATAAACATAGATTTCCCAGTGTAATACTAATGTAGTAGAGAAACCCGTGACAGCAAAAGCACCGTCTGGTGGAGAATGGGTGCGTAAATGCTCCTAAAATGCATGCATAAAGTTTCCTGCGCATTTAACAAAACCACAGTAGCTAATGGAAAAAAGTACACCCGTTTCTCACTAGAGGTGCAGTTAGTGTCACCGTACAGTCGGAAATCTATGTTTATTTGATTTATGATAAAGCACAGTTTTGTAGCTTAACGTGTTTACCAGCAACTGGTCTTTTTGCCGAGATCAGCAAATTGATTATATCAACCTACCGGAACCTCAATAAATAGCTTTCAGATAACCGAAATTCGGTTGTTCACAAAAGTAGTCATTTTTCATCAGTACAAAACTGAGTGATGTAAAAAAGTGCATGTGCTCATTTGTGGAATAGGTTGCAACTAAAAAATTAATTCGAATATAGCGATATGTTTCATTATACTAGAAACAAATTTGTCCAATGTTTAGCGATTATTCGTAACAAAAATTACCCCAGAGAATCCTGACGAAATCTGATTGCCTGATTTTCGCGTTAATTTTTAAAAGCCAATAAGCCATCGTTCATTATCCAGTTTTGGAAGAAATTGCAAACGATTAATTTTAACACCAGACGAAAGAGTAAACTTTTCTCTATCGTTCAATATTATGATTTATTCTCATTGAGTATCAAGTCTTTCGGAATTTCTCTCCATAGTGAATATTGATAGGTGGCTTATTGGTCGTTATCCTATGTGTTCATTTTCGGTTTTGTTTGTGTTCATTGCGTTCACTCTAATTTGAATATGTGTTAATAGATATGTAAACAAACCTGTGGGGCTCGTTCTTTCTTTAAAAAATACAGTTTAACCTTTGAGTTGCTACTACTATTTTAATTAACAAATTTTGCTTATATACTACAAGTTAGAACAGACTTACGTCTAATGTTAATTCTTAATTTATTCCGCGCTTGCGCATAAGCCTGAATTTCGTGTTTCTTACCTCCCTAGGCTTGTGCGCATGCGTGGTTATGCTATAAGGAAGAGAGAGAACACAGGCATTCAACGACCCCTTATTTCCTTCTTTTCCTTACATTGCCCAGCTTGCGATCCCAACTATGACAAGTTAAATCCAGCTGTTTCTCCTCCCTTCAAGGAGGTCATTCACTTGTCTCGAGGCATGTGTTTTATGCTATTCCTTCCTTCTTCGAGGAGGTCATAGCCTTGCTCGAGATAAGTGCTTACATTATTTTATTTTAGCCCTTTAAACGACGACATCGGTCGTTGCTCTTATTTCTAACGGATTTTATGATTCGATGTCGTAACCCGGGAGCTCGACGATGCGGGAGATTTCATTTCTCGCTAGCTTAAATTTAGAATCCTAGTATGGGATTTAAATCTAGGCACGCTGGTGAAACTGTCAGCCACATTTCCAACCCCCGTAAATCCACCACATCGATTTACAAATACCGTGGCTGATATTAATCGTTTCTCGTTAATGTAGGATATAATGGTGCAGTTCTTCTTTCCTCTATTTGAACGCTTTCACATTCGCCTGAGTTATTTATTTCGTTCCTATCTGCCTCTTGTTGAGACCTTCGCAACGAGTTTCTATGAGACAAGAAAGTAGTCAGTGAATCCCAAAATGAAGCAATTAACTGCCACCCTAATCCATAAATATCGTACAATATACGCCCATGCATTATTGTGTCTACCACAAACTTCAATATTCTCCCTATCATGTAAATTCCTAAGAATGTAGAAGTTAAATTTCCCAGCCATGTCGTCCAAGATATTAATTTTTCCCAATATCTATTCAGAGCGTTCTCTATCACTCTTTCCGATACTAAGGCGTCAAAATTATATCCTTGTAGGTTTGGTTGTTGACTCGCTAAAATTTTATGAAGTACATTTGAAGCGATTCTTTTTTCTCCTTGATCATAAATCATATTACGCATCTTTTCAATGCTATCGGCATCATAAACTCCGCTTTGCATTAGGCTTGGTAGCGGCGTATACGTCCACGTCGTGACTATGTCAGTAGTTAATTTATTTGGCGACGTCGTTTCTCTCAAACGACCATCTGTAGTATACCATCTTCCGCCAAACATATACTTCGCAGGAAGGATTGGTGTACAATCTATTTCGGTTCCCCTCATTTGAAGGATTCTTGAAACTGGAGCTAAATACATTTCAGTCCCGTTATACTTTACTGGGATTTCCTGATAACATCGCTCCGCTGTTCTATGCGTGACATAGACAGGTTTGCATTCCAGAATGTGTAAAACCTCTCCTGCTACAACAGCTGTGTATCCAGATCGCTTCACTATCCCTGAAACGAACTCCGTTGGATTGAGCCGAGCTAGAGTCAGTTTTGTCTCCATTATTGTCTTGTCAACCTTGCACATTTCTGTCATAATTGTATTATAGATTTCCTCAAACTTTTGCCCAATGTAGCTCTCTACTAGCGTGATTTTTGAGTTAAAGTAAGTAAACAAGTCATAATTTTTTCCATTCGGACGTCTTTTGAATGGCGATTTGAATTCTGTTTCTTCTAGGATCAATATTCTCGGATGATCGGTTTTGTAACCATTGTATCCACATATACGAGTTGGATCTCTGGTTCTGACGGAAAATACATGTGAGTCTGAAATAGCGCTATACACGGCTTGCGTATTTCTTTTCTTACCAGCATCCACAGTTTTATTTACCATTCCTTGATAAATTACTTCGAATTCATCGTCTTCGCAACGTTTATCGCCGTTTATATCCCATGTCATATATCCTTGTTCCCCGTCTAAACATTTCCCTTGGGAGTATGTACAAACTATTCCGTTGCGTAGTGTTATCTGATCATTTTCATAATCCACAGAACTTGTATAGTCGTACAATGAAATTGCATACTCATAGTAAACCAATGCGTCTACCCAGGTGTAAAATGGTGTTCGGTAAATTCCACCCTTACACGAGCTTCCTTGTACATGACCGATTATTAGTACTTCTCCATGAGTCGTTCCGTTTCTCTTGACCTCGTTAATTCTAGTCTCTTGAGTCAAACGTACTGAATTCAGTAAGTGAGTTATTCTGCACTCTTCATTCGTGAATTCCTTAACCGAATGAGAATAGCCATATTGATAGTCCGACGTGTGAGAATGCATCCCACAATGTCGTATAGATCTTTTCAAGATGACTTTACATTGATACGCATGAGCAGATCCTTTTGCATTTTTTTGTAAAACTTGTATTGGAACTTCTATTGTCGTTAAATTATTTGTCGGTGGAAAACATGGTGCTACGTCCAGCAACGAATATGTAGTTATATTTATCTCCGGATTCGCACAATCGTATGCAATCAATCCAGCAGCAATGGTTCCAAATGCTTGACATATTATCATCATCAAAGCTAAGGCTGCCAAACAAATATTTTTCAATTTTGTATTCTGTCTTCGGGTTGGTCTTTTGTTACTAGACTCGATGGCAATTTTCTGTTGGTTGTTTCCTTCCATTTGTGAGACCTCCACTTCATCTTGAGTGTCGGTACTTATTTTTGGTTCACTAGACTTTACGTCTAGCACCGATAATTTAACTGTAGGTTTTACTACTGTTCCTTTTTGTGTTTTTATGACGGCGGACCTAATTATACCGTCTTTAGCGCGTCGTACTTCAACCACGAGACCCTTTATCCATTTTCCTTTTCTCTCTTCATCCGGAAAAATTACTATGTCTCCTAGCTTTAGAGAGGTCGATGACTCTTGCCATTTTGGTCTCCTAGCGAGGTTTGGTAAATATTCTCTTACCCATCGGCACCAATATTCTTTCGTAATTTGCTGCACTCTTTTCCATTGCTGTCGAGTAGCTTCTGCCTTTGAGACGTCGTTTAAATTTGGTTCGGCCTCCCCTGAGCATCCCAATAAAAAATGATTTGGCGTCAACGCTTCATCATCTTCTGATTCGATAGGAATATGCGTTAACGGTCGGCTGTTGATGATAAACTCAATTTCTATTAACACACTTCGTAATATATCTTCAGGCATAGTTGTTTGAAGTGAAGGCATTATACTTTTAACTTCTTTTATCATTCTTTCCCATACTCCACCAAAATGCGGAGCGGATGGCGGGTTGAAAAACCATTCTATTCCATCACCTGCCAGCCTTTCTTGAATCTTTTTTAATTCGTTATTTGCACCTATGAAATTGGTACCATTGTCGCTGTAAAGTTGTGAAATTTTTCCTCTTCTGTGTATTACATTTTTCAGACACACAAAAAAGGCGTCAGTGCTTAAGTTATTCGCTACTTCAATATGAACAGCACGTGTTGATAAACAAGTAAACAACGCACCCCATCTTTTTTCCGTTCTTCTTCCAATCGAAACTGTCATTGGACCGAAGTAATCAACTCCGGTGAAGGTAAACGGTTTTACGTTCGCATTCAGCCGACATATTGGTAATGATGCCATTCTGGGTAGATTAGGTCGAGCTCTTTCGTTCCTGCACCTTTGACATGCACCTTTTGTCCTTTTCATCGAGGCTCGAATGTCAACTACCCAGTACCTTTGTCTAACTGCAGCAATTGCTGCGTCCATTTTTTTGTGAAAAAATTTCTCGTGATAAAATTGTAATATCAAATAAGTTGCATGATGCTTCTTCGGTAATATAATAGGATATCTAGTACCGTACGGAAGCATAGTTGCATTTTCGATCCTGCTTTTCGACTTCATTAATCCATCTGTATCTAAGAATGGCGTTAAGTTTATTATTTTACTTGATTTATCTATCGGAAAGTCCGAGTGTAATTTTCTCATTTCATCCGGATACGCTTCCCACTGTGCCTTTCGTAGTATAATATTTTCTGCTCGATCTAAAACTTCTTTTGTAACGATCCGTTCGTAAGATTCATTTTTAATTTTTGATCTCAATATGTCGACATAAATCAGGATTCTTCCTACGGCTCGTTTAGCACGTTTCCAGTTCGAACACCAATCGATGTTTATAAATTCAAATTTCGTGAAATTAGTTTCTTTGACTAAGTTCACTACTTTTATATCTTCCTTGGTATTCAACTTGATCGGTCTAAGAGGCCACAATTTTTCATCTTCTTTCAAAAATGTTGGACCATTCTTCCATATGGATTCTCTTTCTGTTGATTTTGTAGCTTCATCGGCTGGATTATTCTTCGAGTTCACCCATCTCCATTGCGTCATCGATGTGCATTCTAGAATCTCGCTAATTCTTAGGCCGACAAACTGCTTGTATTCTCTGGGATCAGATTGAATCCAGGACAAGACTACCGTCGAGTCTGTCCAATATATTACCTTTTCTACCTTAAGTCGCAGACTCTTTAAAACGGTTTCAGTTAACCTAGTTCCTAAGACCGCGGCCTGTAGTTCCAGTCTGGGAATTGATAAGAGTTTAGTTGGCGCGACTCTGGCCTTCGCAGCTATTATGGTTACGTCGACTCGGTCATCAAATATTGTTCGCATATAAACAACCGCTGCAAATGCTCTATCCGAAGCGTCAACAAACGTATGTATCTCTCTTTTTACTCCTTCTGAGAGATAAGAATAACATCTTGGAAATTTGATTCCTTTTAGACTGTCAATTCGCTTTTCCTATTTGCTCCATTCCATATACATTGGTTCGGGGATTTTATCGTCCCAGCCGATCCCTAATTTCCATAAGTCTTGGATCAATATTCGGCTTTTAATTGTTACATTAGATATCAAACCTAATGGGTCATAAACGCTCATGCTGGCGGATAGTAATTGTCTCTTAGTAGGCCATTCAGGTAAGTCTGACATCTTTACTCGATATCTTATGGTGTCATCGACGACGTTCCAATAGACACCTAAAACCTTTTCATAAGATTGCTCGTCATCGCCTAGCACGATTTCTTCCTTATGCATAATTTTGTCCTCAGACAATGAGTTTTTCAAATCTTTGGAATTTGTTACAAAATTCCTTATATTAAAATGTCCGTGTGCGTGAATCTTTATTACATTTCCCACAGTTTCCTTAGCCTCATCTATTGAATCGAAACTGTCGAGATAATCATCCACATAGTGGTTTTCAATTATCGCAGTTACCGCCTTTGGATAATCGATTTGGAATTTAATGGCATTTTGGTTTTTAACGTATTGTGCACACGACGGTGAGCACGTTGCACCAAAAGTCATTACTTGCACGACGTACACACACATATCCTCTTCTTCTGCAAATCTATACAGAAAACGTTGAGAGTTTTGATCGTCCTTTTTAATTTTAACTTGGTGAAACATTTCCTGAATATCACCAGTGACCGCAAGTTTCCCTTCCCTGAATCTAATTAAAATACTTAATAAAGACGTAGTTGCGTCAGGCCCTGAAAGTAGTTTGGAATTCAAGGATTGTCCTTTTATAATTGCGGCTGCGTCAAACACTAGCCTCGGTTTTCGAGGAATTTTATTTGGATTTGTAACTGAAAAATGCGGTATGTAGAATGTTCGTCTTGAATCTTGCATTAACTCTTCTCGGTTTAATTTTCTTACGTATGCCTTTGATTCATACTCCAATATTTTATCATTATACCACCTTCGCAACTCAGGATTTTCACGCATCCTTTTCTCTTGTCCCTTTAGTCTGCTTAAGGCAACTTGATAACTATCTGGGAGCGACACGTTATCTTCTTTCCATAATAGTCCTATTTCATATTGACCATTTGTATAATTAATCGTGTCTTTCATAATTTGTAAAGCTCTTTCGTCTTGCTTAGACATGAGAGGCTTACTCGGTACCATAACGCCAAATTCTTCAGTCGAGAAATAACTACGCATCATTTCCTTCATGGATTTTTCTTCGGAAGTCTCGTCATTATTAATCATCATTAAAAAGTTATTTTGTTTTCGATCGTCCATTTGTGTCCCGTATATTACCCATCCAATTTTAGTTTTCTGAGCTATCGGCTCATTAAATCTTCCTGAACGAGTATCGATAGCACGCATGATATTAGAATGCGGTAATCCTATCAGAAGTTTTGGTTTCTCGTTTCCGTAATCACTAAATTCAACATCTGAGAGGTAAGGATAACTTTTTACCAGTTGCTTCTTCCGAATGGATTGCGTAGGCAGAGACATTTCCTTTAATGTTCGTACCTTTTCTAACAGATACGTCTTCCCCTTGTAGCCCTTAATTCGAACTGATATTTCCTCGCTACCTTTGTCTACTTGCTCTTCGCCATTTGTCCAAGACAACGTTAACGGTTTCTGTTTTCCGCTTATTCCAAGCTGTCTGGCAACTTCCTCTAAAATTAATGTTGTTGACGAACCTGGGTCTAAAAACGCTAGTACGTCAACCTGTTTATCATTATTTTTCAATGTTACTGGTATAATCTGATACAAAACCTTTCCCTTCTCCTCATGATAATGAACTTTTTCGGCCTCCTTCTCTTTTTTCTCAGAGACCAGGATTGAGTTCTCTGAATTTTGATGTATCAGTGTATGATGTTTACCTGTACATCCTTTTACCTCACACCTTTTCTTGAAAAGGCACGTTTTCAATCGATGATTGGCATAGTTGCAGCAATTGAAGCATGCTTTATGCTTTATGAGTATGGCTTTTCTTTCTTCTACATTTGACTTCAAGAACGTAGGGCATTCTGTTGTTTTGTGTTGTTTATTACAGGCAAAACAAGATACCTTTCTTTTGTTAGTATCGAAACTTTGATGCGTATAAACCTTATCTTTAGGTTTCATTTGTTTATCAGTTCTCAATTTCGACTCTGTTAGTTCCTGTGCAATTCTTTGTTGAGGCCTCAACCATTGGAGAAGATCCTCTAGTGTTGGAATTTCATAAGGATGTGCTTCTGATGCAGTATCCTTACGATCAATTTCCTTTCGAGCCCAGTCTTGTCTTAGATTAAATGGCAATTTGTCTAAGATTTCATCTATCAGGGCTTGATCTTGCATATATCCTAAAGAGTTCGTTATCTTTATGTTTGTAACGAGATTATCAATCGTCGTTACAAACTCTATGACACTTTTTGGAACTTCCATTCTAGGATTCTTCAGTTCCTTTACTTCGTTTCTGAAAAGTTTATATATTTTCTGTTGGTTACCAAAGTTTTCCTTTAAGGTAGCCATTATCTTTGGAACATTTTTGCTATCTAGCAATAGAGGTTCCACAATTTTTAATGCATCACCCTTAAGATGCTTCTGGAGACGAGTCAAATTTTCTAAGTTAGAAAACTCGCCTTCTTTTGTTGTCTCCTTAAACGTGTTCTCGAATTTGGACCAAACTTTAAATGATCCATCGAAATAGGGCAACTCCATCAGAGATTGCCTTGCAAACATCCTTACCATTTTTGCGGTCGCGTCTTCGGAACCGCCCTTGGACACACCTGGCTTGGATGATGATGCACCTTTCATGTTATTTGCTAGATCGGCAAAAAACTCTCTTTGGCATCGAAACATCTCTTCTGACTGTCTCAGGAGACCCTTGCTCGATTCTTCTGATGATCGTCTTAAATTGGCGACCTCACCTTCAAGCGCTTTTATTTGCGCCTTTATTATCGTACATTTTGGGCAAGCCCAAAACTCAGCCTTAGTTGGAATATGATCCAACCGCACACAGACGATATGAAACCATCTGTCGCAGTCGTCACAACAGACCATATTGTCTGCTGAGTCGGGGTTATCGCACAGCTGGCAATGTCCCTTTTTATTCTGTTTGTATTTAATCCCTCCCGACGCCATGTTCTCTCTCTTACCTTGTTTTCTTTTAACAATTAAGATGATCTAGTAGTGCGATGGCTTCCGTTTTCCGGCTGCTCGGCGACTGCTTCTGAATCCGGGTGTGCGATTTTAGTGCGCCTGTCTTAGGCCGCACTACACTTTATACGCTAACTTGCGTATTGACTTGGAACAAATGTTCGATTTTAGTGCGCCTGACTTAGGCCGCACTACACTTTATACGCTAATTTGCGTATTGACTTGGAACAAATGTTCGCCTTTTAGTGCGCCTGACTTAGGCCGCACTACACTTTATACGCTAATTTGCGTATTGACTTGGAACAAATGTTCGATTTTAGTGCGCCTGACTTAGGCCGCACTACACTTTATACGCTAACTTGCGTATTCACTTGGAACAAATGTTCGCTTTTTAGTGCGCCTGGCTTAGGCCGCACTACACTTTATACGCTAACTTGCGTATTCACTTGGAACAAATGTTCGCTTTTTAGTGCGCCTGACTTAGGCCGCACTACACTTTATACGCTAACTTGCGTATTGACTTGGAACAAATGTTCGCTTTTTAGTGCGCCTGACTTAGGCCGCACTACACTTTATACGCTAACTTGCGTATCACTTAGAACAAATGTTCGCTTTTTAGTGCGCCTGACTTAGGCCGCACTACACTTTATACGCTAACTTGCGTATCACTTAGAACGAATGTTCGATTTTTAGTGCGCCTGACTTAGGCCGCACTACACTTTATACGCTAACTTGCGTATCACTTAGAACAAATGTTCGCTTTTTAGTGCGCCTGACTTAGGCCGCACTACACTTTATACGCTAACTTGCGTATTCACTTGGAACAAATGTTCGCTTTTTAGTGCGCCTGACTTAGGCCGCACTACACTTTATACGCTAACTTGCGTATCACTTAGAACGAATGTTCGATTTTTAGTGCGCCTGACTTAGGCCGCACTACACTTTATACGCTAACTTGCGTATCACTTAGAACAAATGTTCGCTTTTTAGTGCGCCTGACTTAGGCCGCACTACACTTTATACGCTAACTTGCGTATTCACTTGGAACAAATGTTCGCTTTTTAGTGCGCCTGACTTAGGCCGCACTACACTTTATACGCTAACTTGCGTATTCACTTGGAACAAATGTTCGCTTTTTTAGTGCGCCTGACTTAGGCCGCACTACACTTTATACGCTAACTTGCGTATCACTTAGAACGAATGTTCGATTTTTAGTGCGCCTGACTTAGGCCGCACTACACTTTATACGCTAACTTGCGTATCACTTAGAACAAATGTTCGTTCACTTTTCAGGTCTTAGAAGACCTGGGTAGCACTTTAACTGGTAAACTCTTTTTTTGGCTTGTCCTCTCTGGATGAAGCCACCAAACAATGTGGGGCTCGTTCTTTCTTTAAAAAATACAGTTTAACCTTTGAGTTGCTACTACTATTTTAATTAACAAATTTTGCTTATATACTACAAGTTAGAACAGACTTACGTCTAATGTTAATTCTTAATTTATTCCGCGCTTGCGCATAAGCCTGAATTTCGTGTTTCTTACCTCCCTAGGCTTGTGCGCATGCGTGGTTATGCTATAAGGAAGAGAGAGAACACAGGCATTCAACGACCCCTTATTTCCTTCTTTTCCTTACATTGCCCAGCTTGCGATCCCAACTATGACAAGTTAAATCCAGCTGTTTCTCCTCCCTTCAAGGAGGTCATTCACTTGTCTCGAGGCATGTGTTTTATGCTATTCCTTCCTTCTTCGAGGAGGTCATAGCCTTGCTCGAGATAAGTGCTTACATTATTTTATTTTAGCCCTTTAAACGACGACATCGGTCGTTGCTCTTATTTCTAACGGATTTTATGATTCGATGTCGTAACCCGGGAGCTCGACGATGCGGGAGATTTCATTTCTCGCTAGCTTAAATTTAGAATCCTAGTATGGGATTTAAATCTAGGCACGCTGGTGAAACTGTCAGCCACAAAACCACTGATAGCTGTCAAAAGGATGAACTTGATTCATCGGCAGTTCATTGGTAGTTCATTCGAGTGGTCATCATGCAAAACCTACTTGCTCTGTGAATGAATCATGAAGTTTCACTGTTGTTGGTTTCGCTTTCATACATCTAGGTGATAGTGAAAATGTTTAGATCATCATAAATTTCAAAATATTTTCTTTGTACTCCCCTTTTATGCATTTTGATCAAATTGGAATATTTCGATCGAATGTAAAAAATCCATTTGAATAAGCAGTTCAGTCAAGTTTGTAATGATAACTTGAATTCGATCGAAATAGAGAATGCAATGTTTTTTTTATGATAATTGTTCTCAGATTTTGCACAGACCTATTTCTGGTTCGATCACAGATTATTTTAAAAAATGACCTGGCAACTCTGGTCATAATATCGTTTTTCATTGGATCCTCTCGCTTGGTGCCAGTGTTTTGCACTTAGATTAGAGCATTCATACGGTTTGCTCGCTTTCTGTCCGTAAAAGAAAATGGGTGCTGAATAGTAGCCCGCGAATTGCCCCGAAACTGCATTTTTGTGCGGTGCAAATCAATGAAAACTCTGTAAGAAAATAGGAACGTCCAACGTCTTTTAAATCAATAAGGACCGGTCAACGGTTCATTGTTCAGCTATTTTCAATGTGACGAGCCCCGTTGGACTAGTTTTACTGGAGAATTTTGGAAGTTACAAAGTACTCAAATTTTAAATGTTTCAAATGCTGGACTGCACGAAAAGTGCCCGAATTGAGACGAACACCCCACGAGTGAATTCAATAAAAAACGACATATGTTTCGTGCACGATTGGACAGATTATTTGGAAAGAGCTAGGCAAAACTGTTTCGGAGGAGTATGGATCGAAAAACGCGGGAGTTGTTCTTGCTTCGGGATTTACTATTCGAAAATTGAACCGACAAAGCATTAGCTACCGTAATTCAATTTACCCAAAAATGAGTATCAGCTCACATCTTGTGCTGCATAGAGATTAACTTACGTTTTACGTGTAATAAAATTTTTCCGTGTAGCAGCAATTGTCAAATTGACGTCGAAAGCAGCATTTTTATAAAAAGAATAACGAAACTTTTCTTCAACATTCTCTTTCTTCTCTGTACGCTGATGGTATTTCGGAAAGCATAAATAGACCCATATCCGGAAAATAATATATCCCCTGTGCGGCACATCCAAAGAGTTTGTATATTTTCGTGTGATATTGTACCTGTTCCGAAAGGCACGCAGCGACATGTCCGCAATATCTGCCACCGAGAAGCCGCAGATGCAGCAGATCGATTTGAATACTCTTAACCTGCAGCAATTGACACAGTTAAAAAATCAACTCGATCAGGTAAAAATGTGAGTTCTAGCGTGGGTGGATCACATTCGAATATTGGCCTATCTTTCAGGAATTGACACTGTTCCAAGAATCGCTGCAGACACTCAAAATGGCTCGAGTGAAATATTCTGGTTCGAAGGAAGCACTGGAACAGTTCAAACCAGACTGGAACGAAAAACAGATTTTAGTGCCCCTGACAGGGTAAGATCCGCTCGTAGAATATGAATTCGAGGTAAAAGCGATTGTTTGATATGATTTTTTTTTTCACTCAGGAGTATGTATGTCCCAGGCACAATCAAAGATGCGAACAATGTGATCATTGATATCGGGACAGGATATTATGTAGAAAATGTAAGCTTTCTTTTGGAAATGTTTCACTGAATTTTTAATAATGTTGTTTCTTCTAGGATTTGGAAAGTGCGAAAGATCTCTTCAAACGACGAGTGGACTTCGTTCAGAAGCAAATGGAAAAAATTGAGGTTCTAGGCATGGAAAAATCTAAAATTAGAGATGCAATTCGTGAAGTGATGGAAATTAAACTGCTCCAGCTTGAGAAAGAATTGCAGAAACAACGGGAGGGAACGGAATGAACTAGTTCTACATGCTATGATTCCGTGCAACTTAACACGCAACAGTTAACTGTATTTGGCTCCTAATCTATTCGATCATACGGAATTAAGCTTCAGAATGCATTCTCCAAAAACGTTGGTGAAAGACAGCCGATGGTCCTTTTATCCCATTCACATTTCGTCATTTCCCGTCTGAAAATACACTGAGCATTTATTAATACGAATAACAAAAAAAAACAATTTTCAATCCTATTTTTATTCATCCCCCACTAGTTAGAAAGGAAGTTCTACTAAGATGCAGAAAACAGAAACAATTCGAAGACAAACATAGCTGCATCGTAGTGCGAGAAGATCTACTGTCTAGGCACTGAGAGTTGCATTCAACTCTCCGGCGGCTAGCAGCTCTTTGATGATGTCTAGGCCACCAATTAGTTCTCCCTTGACGTAGACCTGAGGGTACGTCGGCCAATCAGAATACGTCTTCAACCCTTGCCGTACCTCTTCATCGGTTAGAATGTCAAATGTTTCATACGTAACACTACAGAGGAAGAATACGAAATTAAGTTGTTAGAAATTCAAATTAGTATCAGATAACGCAAACCTACTGACCCTGTTTCGTTGATGATTGCTATCAGCTGTTTGGAAAAGCCGCACCGGGGAACATTGCGGTCACCCTTCATGAAAATCATTACATTGCATTGGTTGATCAACGATTTCAACCGATCCTCCAGGGTTCCCTCGGTAATATCGGAGTTAGATGCACCGGAAAACTTTCGACACTTGGTTGTAAGAGCAGCAATATCTACACCATCAATTCGATCTACTGCGGTGCCTGCTCGGAAAAAGATCACCGTTGGAACTGCTTCTATCTGATGTTTCAAAGCCACTTCGGATAAATCTTCCGCGGGTACGTCTAAGAACTGAATTCCTCCATACACGGACTGCTTTGCCAATTCCGACATGACTGAAAGGATTTGTTTACACTGTTCCGCCCATTCTGCCGAGAATAACGCCACGGACACTGCTGACGACCTGTAAATCGTACTTACCATGAAGAAGCGCGCTAAACTCAAAAACTCAGAAAAACTTACCCGATCAGCTTGTTATATTGCTCAACACTGGTCACGGTAATCACGCTCATGCTGGTGGTACTACTAGTGGTTCCTATTTTCACGAACAATCTTTCTTCTAAATAAATTCAAAACTAATACTTGTCAGTCCCTTCGACCCGATAAGGAACGCATAAAAACCTGCTAGAAAATTCGAGGTAGATGAGAACACCAAACAAAAAATATCGAGTATCTCTGGTCGTCTGAACGATAGTTTTCCCAATATCGATGAAAGGTTAAAAAGCAGCAGCTGTCATAATTCGACACATTAAAAACTCATTTGACAGATATTGCGGATCACTTCCCCTGTGCTAAACCACTGACGAGATTAACACACGATGTATACACGCTTCTAAAAAGTTGCTCAGAATTCGAGTACTAATAAAGACATCATATTGTCTAGATATCCTATCACTACTATCACCCACTTGTACGCGGTGGACAGATTTATCCCCAGACGGCTGGCTATGTTTGCCAGACATTTTTGCCGGAATTCTGCCAGAATTCCGGCAAAAGTCTGGCAACAATGCAACAACCGTTTCCGGGGGAGAATTTCGCCTAGCGGTTATTAACGGTTCTGTTTCTGTCGTATTTTTGCCATATAAGATTGGCAGAACCGGTTTGAATCGGTTTTAAATTATTAACGTCTTGGTTAATTATGGAAAATGTTAACATTACTTTCTCACTACCAAACATACATATTTCAATCTCATTTACCTCGTCTCAAGATTTGGTTTTTGTATGTGCATGCGGGATTGTCGAATATCAAATGAAGCCGAATAAGAAAAAGAAAAAAAAGAAGGAAGAGAGAAATAAACAAGACACATACGGCGAGATAATGACGCAATTTCGTCTGACAGTTGCCAGAATTCCTCACAAGCGGGCACTATCACTTTTCACGAACAATTCCCAAGCAACATACTTTTTTGCGAGCATGGTCCTCAAGCGAGTCCACATTGAATCTCGTACAAAGATATATGTTAAATTCTTTCGAGCCAAAATAGCAGCACTGCGCACCCATTCAATTGACATGATATGTTCAATGTGGCACCGTGCGATGGCGTTACTGAACTGAAATCACATCTGGATCTAAGCTGAGAGGGTCTTGATTTCAAATGGAAACGTCAAAAATTGAGAAGTTACCATCAATGATAATGAGTAACGTGAAGTTTAACGTAAGAACTCGTTTTCTTAGTTACTATTCGAGAAATAAATCTAAAACTCTTAATAAACATTTGTCGCAACAGCCGTACTTTTATTTCGTTCTTTAAATTTTACTAGAAGCAGAAAATATCGGAAGAACTGTACGATGAAACAACGAAGAAATTACATGGTTATGATTATTAAAATGCCATTTAGTTTTCAAAGTACATATTTCTACTTGTTTCACAATGTTTGGAGATTGTCTAGCGTGTGTCGTTTATAAATTGATAGTCACATAGTCGACGAGCAAGTGTAAATAAAGTGTTATAACAATAAATACAAAGCTAACCATACCATATGAAATAAAATCACAGACGAATAGACAGGACACTCAAATTGGATTCTCAAATCATTTTAACGGTAATTTCGAATATTCCATTAAATGGGATGATACTCGCATATGTCATGATGGCGACACGTTACCCACAAAAACATCCAGTCTGTCATATAGACTGTGTTTATTTTTTTTAAATTTACCAACAGAGTTGGCATGCATAAAGAATTATCTGTAATGTACTGATTTGTATACGTCCATAATGATTTCATGCAGGATACAGATTTAATACATATTGCCAAAACTAAATACAGAATTGTGCCTACTTTTCATCCTACAACGCAAAACAAAATCGAATCCACGTTATGTTACGATATTTGATTTTGGCTCGCCGCCACTTAATTTCGTGTGAAAATTACTAACACAATTAAAAATAGCCTAGATGACTACAAGTTCTAATGACCTTTTTTGACATTCTGTGCGAAAAACTAACTAAAAAAATAAATATTACAGCTATGTAAATACCACAAACCAATAATCGGTTTCATGCACTTGAGAGGTAATTTTTTTTAACAACGTTGAGAAAAATAAATTGTTGCCTTCAAATATCGCAAAAAAAATTAAATACATTATCAACATAATCCCTTGATTCATAGCGACGATTCACTTTTAAATATTATACAAAGAGTGATGAAATCCCGCATCTCTGCAAGCAGCTGATCTGTGTTGACAAACGGTGGGGGGAACCAACTAGTAAAAAAACTTCGACGTAATACAACGGGTGTACCGATAGGTAATAGTTCGCGCAGTTCAATATAGATGAAACTAGTGCCCCACGAAAATTTATTTTTAGAAGAACTTACTCATAGTGTCATGTCTGTTAGTCTGTGCCAAAATTTTGGCAAACCCGTTTGCTGGTTTCGGGATTGTTGTTAATCATCTCACAACAATGAACGAAAATGTTAATTAAACAAAGAGAAACTGCCACATGCTCATGCGGTCTCACCGAATATTAACAAATATGAAGACGAACATTAGAGAAGGTCCCAAGTGCAAATGACAGTTTCTCTTTTGAGTATTACGGTCCAATCAGCAATCCTTCCATCTAACACTTCACATGGGATAATAGCAAAAACCATAAACTTTCGACTTTCTCTGTAGAAGTAATTCGAAATTACTGGAATATGCCGCAATACTCAACAGAGAAGGTAAACAAAGATAAACGATTATTCACACTTGGGACCTTATCTAATGTTTATCGAGATATATCATTGAAGCAAATTTGTTACCTTGGACAAATTTTTCTTTGCGTGTGTGGTATTTTTTTCAGTGGGCTGCCAATGCCGGAAACCGTCATCATCAATGATGTCGTTTGAAGTTTATATCGAAGTCTAACGTCAGCTGTCAAAATTACCGATTTCTGTTTGCTGTCAATGCTTGCTCTTTTCTAGTGTTTTCAGACTTGAACCCGCACGTGTGTTCCGTAGTTCAGCTGCAAAATCATGGATAAATCTGTCGTTTTGGCTCGTGTGATCAAGGTTCTCGGTCGCACCGGTTCCCAGGGTCAGTGTACTCAAGTGAAAGTCGAATTCATCAGCGAACAGAATCGTCAGATCATCCGCAACGTGAAAGGTCCGGTACGTGAGGGTGACATCTTGACGCTACTCGAGTCTGAACGTGAAGCCAGAAGATTGAGATAAACAGCGGAACATGTTCCGAATTATTTTAAGGTCAACTTTAGCTTGATTCCACATTGTTCCGTATGGTCAATATCGGTAATATGATACTTTTCTTGTGTATAGAATAGGCTGATAATCTGTTTTGTTTTGTTTATTTACAGGTTATATTTTCAATTCAAGGAAATATCGTCAAATAAATTAATGTGAAATCATTTAATGTTTCTTAGTTAATAACACGATGACAAATATCTTTCAGAATGCATATGCTAGCATGGATTTATTCTGAACGGTTTGAATTTAATAGAATTAGTCTAATTCTATTTTTCAACGGTAGACAAGTTGAAATACTGTTCAACAAGTTTTTGGCATTGATCAAGGTTTGATGGTTTTAATTTGTTTACTTTGGCATTAAATCGAGAGCCTTTACCGGTTCCTTTTCCGTCAAGTATTTTGCAAATATCTTCTCCCAGTAGAGATATTTCCTCTGGTTTTCCATAAAGTAACAACTGTCCTTTTCCGCTTTCGTCACCATTGGTAAGAAAGAAAAAGCAGTCCGTCAGTTTGATGTTTCTCAAAAATACATTGATGAAATCGGAGTCAGCTCCATCCGTCCGGTGAATGGCGTAGAACTTTGGTTTAGGATCTAAAGAATTTATCTTTTCTGCCTCATGAACAGCCAGTTCGGTAGAAAGTTTTTTCGACGATTTTTGAATTGATTTGACCGTAACTTGCAGTTTTTTGATGAGGTCTATATGAGAGGATGGGCCTCCATTGAGTAGGTTGTTGAATTGAATTTCCCTGTCGTAACATTCTGTTAGTTTTCGAACAATACGATTACCAACTAGAAAGTGGACTAGGCACTTATTCTTACTCTTCTCTACGTTTAAAAATTTCATCGCTTGAAGTTGAGCCAGATTTTTCACGTGTGTTCCGCAGCACATATTTTTCTCAATTCCATCGATTGTGACCACTCGCAGAGGGCCACTGACATCGTCTGGAAGTCCTCGGGTTCGTGTATTACCAGATTTAAGTTCTGGATCGTTTGGCTGATAAACATCGACGGTCACTGGCGTGCAAGCTACGATCAGTTGATTACAAATTTTTTCCACTTCTTCCAACTGTTCTCGGGTGACATCCTTCGCATCTAAATCGACGTATGAATCTTCCGTTCCTAACCACCAGGATCGGGTACTGTAACCAAGTTCTTTATCGAATATCGCAGTAATCAAATGTTGACCGGAATGCTGCTGCATATGATCGAATCGTCGTTCCCAATTGATCCTTTGGTGGACTCTATCTCCGGCCAGGAACGGTGCCTGCTCACCCTCCACGAAATGGATTGCATCTGGTCCTTTGCGGGTGACGGATTTCACTTCGTAATCATTAAGCCAGCCATGATCCGACGGTTGGCCACCACCTTCGGGAAAAAGTACCGTATCTTCACAGATTACGTTGAACCCGTGGTCGGTTTTTTCGCAGGTGATGACTGTGGTACTGAATTCCTTGAGAAAACTATCTTCTTGACACTTGAATACCATGGTGACTAAATTTTTGTGGTAAAAAGTGTCAAATATGTACTCTTGCCGAGCAGAACCTTTTACTCTTTATCTAGGGAGTGAATATGTCTATTTGAGCGTTATCGTTTGGGCAGAAATTTATCTTCCTGAAAGATTTGAGCAATTTGTAGGTTACTGTTTATGAGAAAAATATATTTAAATTTGTTTTTTTTTCGGCGAATAAATAGGAAAACAGTGCTTAATCCACCTAATGGTGTGGTAATAAATATCTCTTATTCAAACAATCTAATTGTAACATATCAGTTTCATTGATCAGCTGATTTTAAACACAAATTCACTCAGATTGTTTACGTTAGTTACCAAAAGCGTGATTCAACGCATATGTCGCATATACGACAACATTCCCGAAACCAAAAATGTTGCCTGTTACGTCATTTATACCATTATATCTCTAAAAACAAGAGTGACAACCAATTGATCTGCGAACTTAATTCACAACGGCTATCAAACAACCCTAAACTTGTGAAAATCGGTGGAGCCATCTCTGAGAAAATTGATCGAAAAAATGTGTTCTGTCGGTTAAGTTGCTTATACAATCATATCTCCCAAACAAGAAGTGACAACCAACTCTGCATAAAATTTTAAAAACGACGAATGTAACATTTCAGCTGAACCGAGAAAAGCGATGTTGAAAAATAATCGCACAAATTAAAATCCTATTTAAAAATGAGTAATTGAAACAACTTCATCTCTTCACTACATCGTCCAATTTGTATGCGTGCAACGTATCATAGTGACTAATTCACAATTTTCAACTACAAAGATAACTTTTAGGCAAAAACGACAGTTACGTCGTTTTGTAATTTGATCATGTACATTGGACAGTATTGGCCCGTTTACACTTCTGCTGGCTGCCAGCATGCTGGTGTCAGTGTACTGCCCTCTTAGGAAAAAACGTTCAACGGTGGTCCAATGATTGAACGTATTGGACCAACGAAGGACCACCGTTGAACGTTTTTTTCCTAAGTGGGCAGTACACTGACACCAGCATGCTGGCAGCCAGCAGAAGTGTAAACGCTACATATGATAGGTCGTTTTTTTCCTGGTTGACTTGACACACAAGTCGTTTTGCTTCTATTAGTTACGTCGTTTTGCGAAAGTCACAGTGTTCATTCGTCGTTTTGTTACTCGCACTTGTGTAAAAGCCAGTTTTGCTCGGAAACATTAGTAAGAGCTAGTTTTGCATGTCAAGTGACAAAACATGACAGTCGACTCATTTTTAGGCTGTGAACCATTTCGCGGTTAATTTTAACATTTGGTTAAAATCTAACACTCGAGCGGTTAATTTGATGTTGTCAAAAATAACCCTGCTCGAGAGCATGGTTATTTTTGACAGATCGATAGTTATTTTCTGACACTGAAAAAAATCTTGCAATGAAAATTCTAATATTAATTCTTTAGTTGAAATTATTTCCAGTGGAAAATAAAACCGAATAATTTTCAGTCCGTCAAATTTTGAAATGGGCCGCAGTTTTAGTTAAATTTAACTACTCGACACAAAATAACCACTCAAGTGTCAGATTTTAACCAAAAGTTAAAATTAACCACGAAATGGTTCACAGCCTTAGTGTGTTTTGATAACTTTCGCTTTTGTTTGACGAAGGATTCATAACGGTTTCTAGGATTGGAAACAAATCAGTTTTTTTTTTCAAATTAATCTGCGTATTTTTCAACAAGCTTAATAGCAAATCGATCCCATTAAATATCTCAAACTCTACAGCAAGTCTCATTTTTATAATATCACACTAGATCTGGTTTTTCGTGAAAAACTATTTTGTCGTGAGTCCGCGCATACACTTTTGTTCATGCTTTGGTATAGCATTAATGATTATTTTTCATTGATTTCGACATACGTCAAATGTGTTGACAGACTTTTTAGTGATTCTATAGTGAATCGAGAAACGGTGTTCGGGTAGTGCGTGTATTAGGACATTCCTAACAAAATGCAATAAAAATCTCGGTTTGTTTACTTTTGTTACTTAGGTCGTAATTAACATTTTATACAAAACTGATCTTATAGATTTGCAATTCAAAACTAACTTTCATGCGAAATTGAATTGAGCAAAAATTTGTTGGTTACGTCACTTATACAATTGCATCTCTGGAACCGGAAATGACAGTCAACTATTCTTCAAACTTATTTCACAGCCCAGAAGTACCTTTAAGTTTATTAAATCGGTTTAGTCATCTTCAAAAAAGAAAGCAGATTTCTTTAGCAATTCTATTACCTTTCTTTAGAGAATAACAAAACAGTAATTCTAGATCCTTTGATGAAAGTGTCAAATTGCCAAAACAGTAGTGAACTTTCTTATACTTATTTAGTTCAGTGTAAGACTGTCATTTACTCCGACGAACTGTTTATACTGTGGAATAATGTTCATCCATCCAAGTAAACGTTAGTTTTGTGTTTGATTGCTAAAATAAATTGTTAGACAGAATGTCCAAACGACGAAACCTGCTGGATTCAGCAGAAAAGCGTAAGTTTGTCTGATTTACTAGAAATCTTTTCGTAAATTGCGCTTTATACAAAAAAAAACAGGACGCTCGCTGCAAAATGTTGCTATGGCGCGGGGTCGGCTCAAGGGAGCTCTGCAGGACATCGTAACCCAGAGCGAAGACGACGACGACGATGGGAATGAGTCCGATGGACAGCATGAGATTCGATATTCAAAACGACTGAAAAGTTCCGCACCCGAATCAATTCCCATTCCACATCAATCATACATCATGAAACTGTTTGACCGAAGTGTAGATCTAGCCCGGTTTGATGAGTCTACGCCGTTGTACCCGATATGCCGTTCTTGGATGCAAAATCAGCCGCGACTGAATCCAAATCGGTTCCCTCGACAATCTTCGCCAATCAAACGTGAGCGTAATGCCGATATTGCTGACCAATACCGAAGCCAGGAGCTGAAGGAGATTCGAGCGATGCCAGCACCGGGTCCGTCTACAGATTCAAAAAGACGATGTCCATCGCCATTCGAGCATTCCTCTTCTCGAGTGGATATCGATCTTCATGCTGAACCGATTCCCAAAGCGATCCTTATGGCTGAACACAAACAGCGTTGGGCTCGAGTTCGCCAAAAGTGGCAGCAGCACGGACGGCAGATGGACCAACGATATACGGCGAGCTTTGAGTTGTTGGATGCGTTGTTGAAAACGCAGTTGTGAAGTGTGCTTGTGAGATCTAAGAAAATAAGATTTTATAAAACTGACAAATTTATATTGTATTGCATGAATAAATATAATTGTAAACACAAATTCTATTCCGTCTGTCCTAAAAAACTCATAGATGTAATAAGTCATAGCAAAAGGCATTTTTGGCAATGCAATCATTCGATTCCACTATTTGAGATCACTGTAGCAATTTTGAGCGAAATGGACAGAGTCAAACTAGAGCATTAGCAAATCCCAATTCAATCGTTCAGACGTTTACAGCAAAGGGCGTCAAAGACATTTAATTCCTACCAACACAAACTTAAACTTGCGCTTGGAAATGGAATAATAATGTTGATGGTTTCAATTTGGTCCGTGTAAACCCAATTAAACTTGTATCGGCAGTGGCTCGTCAAAGCAAGAGACCATGTAACGGACGACGTTTGTTAACGAGGGAAACACTTTCCAAGCCTAAGTGGTCTTATATGGCACCGAAGTGGCGAATTTCAGTTCTTGGTGCATTTTCAGAGCTCCATGGAAAAGCCGATCATCTTGAGCAGAATAAGATGAATTTCTCAAATAATTATTTTATTAAGTGATTGAGGTAGTATGTTTTTCAAACAAATAAATGATCAAATCTAAAATATACTGATCTCTTTTACTAAAGTTATAAACAAGGCTAACCTAACTGAAAACAAGGCACATTAGGACAAGCGCTCTTCGATGCGGACTCTTTGCTTAACACTAATATCACACAGCGGTAGTCGTTCTCTTGCCTGTCGAATTCCTTCTGCCGAGCAGTCGTTCACGCTGGACAGGTGAAGCCGGTTCACCGTAGGTAAAAGCTCCAGTAGCTTCAACAGGCAGGTATCATTAATCTGTTGAGAGTTAAAGTAAGTTAAAACGCAGTCAGATCAAAATCTATTTACCTACCGACGGAACGTCTATTGATAAACTCCGTATAAAAACTAGGTTCGATTCGTATGTACAGATGTAATCGGTTAGACCTCGAAATTGCAGCCTTAACTCTCTTAACTGTGAGAGGGAGGCAAAGTAAAAGAACAGATCCAAATCTAGGAGTTTTTCCTAAAATGACGAAAAGCGTAAAAAAATCACTCATATACTCACAGTTTCGATCTTACCGATTCGTGTAAAACCAATCGCTGAAGATAGAGCAGATTCGAGCAGATAGCACTGTAAAATTTAAACATTGTCGCCTCATTCATACCACAGCAAAGATGCAAAAGCTCGAGTATAGCAAGGGCTGGACACAATGTGGATGCGAAAGTGTTAAATTTTTTCGGATCCCTGATATGTACCGAATATAGGGAAAGCATTTGAAGCTTCTTGAAAGGACTGCAATGCCCCGGATCGGGAGCATGAATTATCGCATCCTCAATTCTAAGACGCTAGAACATAAAAAACACATTTAGCAGCTACGGAAACAAATCAACTTATCATTTTGAAAACCTTCAAACATCGCAGCTCGCTGAGATATCGGAAACATTCTTCGGACAGCTCCTCTATGCTGATACATAAACACTGCAGATTACTACAAAACGGTGCTATTCTTCCCAGCACATGCTCATTGGCGTTACATCGCAGGGTTACGTCTTTCAGTTTGGCACATCGCTGGAAGAACCCCGCCAACGAATCGAGCGAACGACTGTCATCGAAACTGGAATCGACCGAGTAAAAATTTACCTTCTCCAACAGCGGAAAATTCATTCCGCAAACACTGGCGAAATGGTCCTCGGTGAGAAACCAAACCTCCAGCTCTTTCAAACGAGCACAAAAATGCTGCAGAAATTGTTGCGGCCGCTTGGAATAATAGCTGATTTGTAGGTGTAAGCCGGTGATGTTCGGTGTCACCTCTCGGAAGTCGATTTCCGGCAGATCCAACAGATTGTTCTCCAAGTACAAATCACACAAATTGTTAAGCGGGGGAAAATTTATTTCGGCATCAGTTTGATGCTGAAATGTGCAGGCATCAACGTGAAGACGTTTCAGATTTGAACAGAATTTCAACATATTCGCAAGAAACTCAATTTCTACCGGTACAAAATTGTTCGGCAAAAGTTTCAGTGTATCCATTGTTGAAGAAAATTTCTCCAAAATTTGCAACAACAGTTTACATTTGGCATAATCGTAGCCGAAATAAAGAACCAGATGTCTGTACGGCCTCGAACTGCATAGTAGAATGCGATGAATCGTATCCTCTTCACCAGGTCGACGAAAGTCGACCACCAGTTGCAGTTCTGTCCAACGAAGAGCCAACCTGGACCACCGATGACAAACAGCTGCTGTGGTTTTGCGATCTTCCAGCTCGAGATGGGTGAAGATTTTTACCAGCATCTGCGTAAGAGTTACATATGATTTAGATACATACAAAACAGCTGATTTCGGAATGGTACTTCTTCCGGTAAATCTTCGATAGACGTCGTCATGATTTGTTTTCATTTGTTTGGATTGTTTTTAACCTTTTTATTTAACACCGTTAACCAAATATACATTCCACCAGAGATGCCAGATATCTTCACAGAAAATCTTTATTAGGTTTTTTATCGTGACGACACAAATGAACAAGTATTCATCCTTGACAGTTCAGCGGTACTGTTTACAAACAAGCTTAAACAAAAATCGAAGAGCACATCTAAAACAATCATCTTTACACTTTGCAACTAGTCACTTTTGTTTAATAAATATCAAAAACGAACCGTATTCAATCGTGAACAAATGTTTTTAAACTTTATTTAGGCGATACGGATCGTAAATGGTCTGATCCAATTTGTCAATAAACAAACAAAAGAAATTTCTGTTTACAAACAGTACTGCTGAACTGTCAAAATATGTTCATCCGATTGAGGTTAGCAGTGACGGTAAAAAACCTAATTAGGTTTTGCACGAACATGACATAACCTCACAAAAATGAACAGAATGAACTTTTTTTGACAGTCGACGTGTACTTGTTTACAGTTTAAAAGTTCATCAGAAGTTCTTCGTTCAAATGTAAAAATTGCAAGTCGCCTCACACTCAACAGATTCATACATATATCGCTCCTTGATGCTGGAAACACATACAGGGCAATCTTTTTAGTTATTTTCACTGTGGAATACGTTTTTAACAGGCACTTTTTCGTCATTTTTTCAATGTTTAACTTGCAGTCGCAAAACAAAACAAGTACACGGCAACTGTCAAAGATGAACTTGATTCATCGGCAGTTCATTTGTGTCGTCATCGTGCAAAACCTAATTGCCTTGTATTAGGTTTTGCACGAACATGACATAACCTCGCAAAAATGAACAGAATGAACTTTTTTTGACAGTCGACGTGTACTTGTTTACGGTTTAAAAGTTCATCAGAAGTTCATCGTTTGAATGTAAAAATTGCAAGTCGCCTCAAACCCAACAGATTCATACATATATCGCTCCTTGATGCTGGAAACACATACAGGTCAATCTTTTTAGTTATTTTCACGGTGGAATACGTTTTTAACAAGCACTTTTTCGTCATTTGTTCAATTTTTAACTTGCAGTCGCTAAACAAAACAAGTACACGGCAACTGTCAAAGATGAACTTGATTCATCGGCAGTTCATTTGTGTCGTCATCGTGCAAAACCTAATTTTGGCGCGAACGAATTTTGACATTTCAGCTGTTTTTCAAAAAAGGGCGATTCTAACATTGACAGCAAATGGAGAAAGCGATGAATGTTTCGACCTTCATTTAGCGGCCCTAACACGAGTCATTAAAATTACATTACTAAAAAATAATATCATTTAATAATTTAATAATAAACGTGCATGGTGAAGTAATGACGAGTTTTCTATGAAATTTGAAGTACATCATTACTTAGTCATCATTAAAAATGACAAAAATAATTCACGTGTAAGGGCCGCTTTTCAATTCCTATTGAGCAATTATCGTATATTCTCAGATCAATTTTTGATAAGGTGATGAACAGTTGATTTATCTTCAGAAGATATTTTTTCTACTTTTGTTATATATCCAAAGAATAAATCAACATAAAGAGTTATACCCTTTGTTTAATTCCTGTGTGAATAATGAAGTTATTTTTCGTGAAATTATCAGGTTTCCGCGACTAAGTCAAATCTGCGGGTAATTTTATCGTCTCATTTACTATTTCCAGTAGTAAAAGTTCGAAAACCATTTACAATAACGAAAATAAATAGTTTCGTCCTACCTTTCTGGCAATTGAAGTATCGCCCTGTTGGTTGGCATGGAACATGGAGGGCAAAACTTACGTAAACAAATAGAATGACAGTTTCACTCTTTACAATTCTTTGTATTACAAAGATTGAGATTTTTTGTAGAATCCCAATTTTTATGCAGAATTGTAGGATTGTGAAGCATTTATTCTCAATTGTGAAGCATTGATTCTTCTTTGAAAAACAACTGATTTCTCTCCCCTATTTCAATGACATCATATTATCAAGATATCCAGCTCTCACGCATTTCACGAACAAATCTCGGATGATTTTTCAGAAGGCCGTAAAAGAAAAGTGACAGTTTCTCTTTGTTTACTTTCTCTTCTATTAATTACCAAGCGGTACCACGATTATCACTCAACTCTTTGCATAAAATGATACCCGAAACTTTTGACTTTCAAACATAACTGTAAAGCCAGAAAAATCTTTAAATCACATTACAATAATCGAAAGAGAAACTATCAGCTCTTACGGCCTTCTGAAATATCAACCCAGAAATCAAAAGCAACATCCCACATTATCGAAATGACGGACTGAGTAATGAATTCTTACTCGACTACTCGATTTTTCAGTGCTCGAATCATATGTTTTATTGAGATTTCGTTCATTTTACGAATGTGTTTGTGTGAAAGTTAGGTGACTCACGCCAGCTAGATGAATGGATAGTGCTGAATAAGGTAGAACTTTTAGTTATATACATTTTTATTTAGAATTTATTTGGAATTCCACATGATTTCCACATGGAATTCCGAATGATTCGGAATTCATTCGGACCTGATAATGTGGGATACTTTGTTTACGAGCATGCCCAAGTAACCATATGCATTATATCACTGCACATTCACAACCCTTTTTTTACATTGTTGATGTATAATTACACTAATCCTACATACTTTAAAGCAATGTGCATTAAATTTGCATTCAAAACGTAACTGAGCATTATTTTACAACAACCTTCCGCCGTGCTATATATCGACATCCAATGCTATATTTTGGAGCAACGAAACTTAAATAATAACTATAAGAGTAATAATCCTATAAGAGTCTAATAAACGCCCTTTTCAGCTTTATAATAGCATGGTTAAAATATGTGTAACTCCGTTGCATTTAACAGACATGACAGTATGACTAAATTATTATGAAAATAATTTTTCGTGATGCACTAGTTCCAAAGATACACTCAAGATTACTAAGTACCATCATAAATCAAATAAACATAGATTTCCGACTGTACGGTGACACTAACAGCACCTCTAGTGAGAAACGGGTGTACTTTTTTCCATTAGCTACTGTGGTTTTGTTAAATGCGCAGGCAACTTTATGCATGCATTTAAGGAGCATTTACGCACCCATTCTCCACCAGACGGTGCTTTTGCTGTCACGGGTTGCTCAACTACATTAGTATTACACTGGAAAATCTATGTTTATTTGATTTATGGTCCATACAAGTCATTGAAAAAATGTTGGTCACAGATCGTGAACCGGTCAACCGTTCGTAAATATCCATCGCTTGACCCGCCAACCCATGAAGTTCAATGGTAACGATGGTATCTATGGAGAACTTATTTGGTATTTATAAATAAGAATAACTTTGGAAGTGAAAATCAGTTTCAGTGTAGGGAAAACTAATACCGTTTTCGTTTATTGATCAGAGCAGCTCGAGAGCTGACCCAGAGTCGCCAAAACAACTTTTGATGAGTTTGTTTTAGCAACCTGGGGTCGCTCCAGATCGGACTCCAATCGCGTAGTTTCGCTCTGAAATTTTTTTCTCGGGTGGCACACGACATCCATTCGAGTTTGTTTTTTTTTCTTCTTTTTTATATGAGTTGTTGTTTAGGGCGCGTACCACGTGTTCGTTTTACTCGGAGTCAGAGCCACCCGCGTGTAGGTTCTAAAACGAAAACGGTATAAGTGAAGTGACTTGTAACTGCAGTGAATGTGAAAGTGGAAGTGAGAACGGTAATAAGGGCCTGTATTCACAAATAAACGGTACAGTTTCATTCGAAACCCTTCGGCAAAGAAGCTCCTAAGGCACATTTACACCCCGATTCTGTATTTCGTTCGAATCGGGTACCAAATTTTGTCATAACTGTGAAGCCAGAAAAATCATTACATCACATCACAATAATCGAACGAGAAATCAGCTCTTACGGCCTTCTGAAATATCAACCCAGAAATCAAAAGCAACATCCCACATTATCGAAATGATGGAATAGCGGCCCTTACACGATCATTAAAATTGTCATTACTAAGTAATGACACTTCTGCTCAAACGCTCATCATTACTGCATTACTGTACATCATTACTTTTTAGCATTATTAATGATGAGTATTTGTAACTACTTAATGAAATATTAACAATTTAAATCTACACTTTGTCATTTTTGCGCGTATAGTTCTAAAGATATTCAGCACTTCCACAAAAAAATAAGAAGAAGAAATAATGTTGGTAATGATGGAAAATCCGGAATTCCATCATTACTGAACTCGTAGACCTTACACGATCATTAAAAGTGCCATTACTTTTTAGTAATGACACTTCTAATGATCGTGTAAGGGCCGCTAATGAGTAATGAATTCTACCAAATTTTGCATTCTGTAGCTCGATCGAGTTCGAGTTTTCCATACAAAAGCATCACTCGATTGAATTACATGAGGCAAAATTGTAAATTCGATTGATCGAAGTTCAAAATAGAGGTGAAAGTCGTTGTTAGCGAAACAAAAAAAAAAGGAAATGTGACACCAAATGAGCCACTCGGGGGAGTGGTTGGAAATCCAATGTATTCTCTTCGAAAGCCGAATCCGAAAGTGACATTTATTCAGGTATAAAATAACAATTTATAGTGCTGTTTGAAAATCATTTCTACAGATAAATACAAGAGTGTGTCAGCATCCAGAGAAATCTTTTATTTTTGTTTCTTGCGTAAATCTCTCTAAAAGTTAAAAAAATAAACCATTTTCCCTACTAACTACCTTCACTTTCATCAGCCCTCATTCTTCCAACTACGCGCTTCTCTGACCACTGGTCGGCTACGAACCAGAGGTCAAACCGTTGCCTAGATAATCCTACTCTCGAAAAAAATTTATTTCGTGTCCGAGAGAAAAAAAAACTACAGTCGTCCAGATCTCATTCTAACCTTTGTTCATGGCGCGTTTCACACGCCCTCATCAAAGCGCTTACAAACAAACAAAAATTGCCACTATTCTATGTATTGTAAATGTAGTATCCTAAACCGTTTGCGCACTAATCATGCGCCTATTTTTTTTTTGCTCACACACAGTTCTCACGCATTCATCCACCTATTTGCACTCACTTTACATCGCTTAACTAGTATTACATCTGCTAATTAGACATTAGGCGTAACTTTTTGCTTAACCACCGCTGCTTCAGGCACCCGTCAATCTCAACCAGACGCACCGAAAAATGAGTTTTCTGTTGTTTTCCTCGAATTCATGTGAGTTTAATTCAATAACCGATTAAACACAACCGTGAAAGCGGTGGCGCATTTGCCCCTGCCCCACTTCTGCTGTTGCTGCGCGTCTGCTTCTTTCGCGTCCACCCGAATGGCATGCCGTGTGTTGGTCCACCAAATCGCGTTCACCCCGTCCCCGGCTGTGGTTGGGGTTATTGGATTTTCCGCATCCGCAGGAACCCATCCGCGTCACCGTTGTTGTTGTTGGCGTTCGCGTTATCATCCCGGGCACCATCGACGAAACCGTTCAGGTTGCCATTGATATATGAGTTGGCGACGGCCGCTTTCGGAACGGATCCGTTCGTGTAGATCCCCCCGTTGGACATTAGCTTGTGCTGGTGCAGCAGCTCATCCTCATCCAGAACCGGCTGAAAAAAAAGACCAGAAACAAAAAAAAAAACAATAGTCAGTTCGGAATGGTGCAAAAATCTATACGAGATAGGTCGCTGCAACGCTAGTCGGTCGTTGATGGCATCAATTATCAGCGCCAGCGAGCCAACTAATTATCCAGCACCGGCAAGCAAGCAAACTGCGTAGAACACAATCGCCCGAGAACACGGCTCTCACCACCGGTTTACATTGGATCAGCAGAAAATCCTCGAACTTGAACGGCCAGTCAGTCGGACGTCGAATTAATGAAGTTGTTTGACTTGACGACGGGTGTTTAATTGTTTTTGCGCCAGTTTTGAAAGTCAGCAGAACGCTTCGGAAATCTTACGGGAAATGCTTCATAACTCACGGTAGTAGAAAACAATATGTTATCTCTCTGTCCTGTTTAGTGATTTGATTAAGTGGCCCGAAGACGGTAAACTCGAAACCTATTTGCATTTTGCTAATTCAGCAAAAAATTGTAGTTTAGTGCAACGGACATAAATCACAAAAAAAACTAAACGTGCAGCAAGTGCGTGACTTTCCGCAATTGATTAAAATTAAACCCGGCTGTTCAATAATAGAAAAACTACCACCGATCATAGCAGATGCGTTTTTTCTTGAGAAACAAGGTTTGAATGAAACAATTGCCGTACGAAATTATCGCATTATCAGAAATAGTGGGGTTCGGAACAATCGAGACAAAATGCGAAGTTAACCAATAAATGGCAAAATGCATCCACGAGAGAATGTAGAATTACTCTCACGATCCTAATACTTTTAATGGCTACATTGCCCACATGAACTCAACCAACGCAGAACCGAGAACTCCATGAACGAAGTCTTGTTTTTTCACGAAGTATTCGATTTAAATTCCAAATAAAGTAATCTTCCACAAAGAAACTTCTGAATAACGTGATTTGACTGCAAGAGCTTGAAATATACAATTTGTTATGAGGTGGTTTCAAGCTAACCGCCTCATGCCTGGAATTGATTACCAGTTCGAATTAACTTGACACGGTTGGAGGGAATCTGGAATCTTCAAGCTTCTCCTGATTCGGTGCGGTGCCGGCGTTGATATTCTACACATTGTAGTGACTTCGCACTAACATTTTCGCTACTATGTTTCGAATCGGATCTTAGTAGGACAGGAGTGTAAATACGCTCTCGAATGGGTCATAAATTCCACTTGCTGACTGGAAAGATAAGCTTTGTGTCTCTTGAAGGACTTCGATTCACGTGGATCACATCATCCAACAACCATAGCTAGTAGTTTCTATGCATGAAACAGGTAATTCTTGTTTGAGACTGCAGTGTTGTCGATGGTAGCGAATCGATGTTTAGTAGTTTACATTATATTGCACTAAAAAGATAAAAAAAATAATTCAGTACACATTTTTTTCGAGACCGTGGATTGAGGGCATTATAAATCCAATGAGTAGTAACAGATTGGTTTCGTCTATTGACAGTGTGTTTAGTATCTGTCAAGTTTTTCCTTCAGAATTTGTTATGGGTAAGATTCGAAAAATGACGCTCGAGCGCAGCGAAGCATGCTCCGTTATTTTAGTCAATTAGGCTGTTTTTTTCATGTCTTTTTGACATGCAGGGTGGTTTAATTGGCAAAGCAGGTTTCTTGCTTAGGAGCTAGCTACGGGTTCGAGTCCCGTCTCTGCGATAGCTTTTTCGTGGTTTTCATTACATGCTTGTATGCCCATGTCATTTTTTCCAATCTGTTTTTCTCGTTAGATACTGATCAAATTTAAAACTAGTTTAAAGTGGCTCTGCATTTCAACAAGACTAATACAAATCATTGAGATTTTCTTTTGTTTACTTTCTCTTCTACGAATAACTTGTTAATTTTCACGTTTACTTCCTAACTATTTGTGTAGAATAACACCTAAAATGATCATTTTGCTATCGTTGCAAGATACCTCACGAACAGTTGTATAATAACGCAGAAATATTCAGGAGAGAAAGTAAACAAAGAGTATCTGTCATAGGCTTTTAGGTTCGTTTGAAAAGTATCAGTGAACCGAAAGTCGCCATCTTGAATTTTGAGATGAACTGAAATATATTTTTCTTACATCTACACAACAAATCTCGGAACGGATTGCACTCTCAAAAACAGTTTGAAAATTACACCACATAAATGAAAGCATGCCGTAGTTTTGGGAGTGTAGACTTAATAGCACATCAATTAACATTTAAATCTGAACATTCTGTCTCTGCTTTGATGTCAAATTCAGATAAACGAGCTGTAAAATTATTTTGTTATATTTTCACATCTTTTGGGTTGAAAACTTCAATTGATTACGACGCTCCTTTTATTTGCATCTTTCTAGACGAAAATTTACAATTCTTCGTCCAAGGAAAACGTAATTTCTAATGTAAAATTTTAGGTAAAATTTCGGATGTAAAAATTCTGACGTACAAATTTCTAGCATAAATGATCTCCGACGTAGAAAATCATACGTAGAATTTTGTCGTGAATACGACTTACTTTACTTTGGGGCGCCTTTTCAAATTGTACCCTCTGAGAGAGTGATAAGTTTTTGATCATGAATATCTCTTGTTGTATCTAACGAATGAACATAAATTTTGCTACATGCTATCGGAAATATGATCACCATTTTATGATATAATATTCAGTTGTTTGACATAATCTCAAATAATTCAAAATTAAACTTATCTAAAATGTTTGATATAAACGAGTATTAAAGAGGATAATTCATAAGGCGCGTTTGCCTTTCTCGTATTTTTAATGCTCATAGCTCAGTGATCTGTGAAAGGATTTATATAATTAACTATATTGAAAAATATAGTGTTGAACTATTGAAAACCCTGCCTCATTTGACCCATGTCAACACCAGCCAATCAGAACGTGTTCTGAGGAAGAGAACAAAATATCTGCTGCTGTACAACAAATCGTTCGGGTAAAATGTTCCGAACAGTGCTTAATATCGTAGTGAGTTCCACAATTTGGTCCTTCTGAATGGCAGGAATAAGTCCCGTACAGCATCCTGATAGTTTCTTTCAATGAAATGCAAGTCCGAAATGAAATAATCGAAATTAAAATTCCATATGCTGTTATTTTTCTAGCCGTTAGGACCGCCCATTAATGAAAACGCTGCAGACGAAATCACGTAAAAAGAAACCTCTTAACAAAAATTGGATCAGTTTGGATTCTATCGCCACTGCGAGCAGATGTATTGTGTGTCGTTTGCAAAACTAGTTTCGCTTCCGACAAGAGCGATTACGTCACAGCTGCTACTCGTATGCATTGGTGAAAAAAACAACGAAAAGGGGACAACGGTGGAGAGCATCACACAAAATCAGCCGTTCCAATGGCTCTAAAAGTTTTCTAAAGAACTATTAGGATTTCTTCTTCGCAAATAAAGGTAAATATTCTCAGTTTAGTGCAAATCAAGAACAGTTTGATTAGATTTGTGCACTTTTTGCTTCAAGTGAAGCCTTCTTTGTTTTAGCGAAAAATGTGAAAAAGGGGAATGCTTGCATAATTCATACAATTGATCAACTGATTTATATTCGGAAGTGTTAAAGAACATGTCGGTTGTTTTCGTATTCAGTATCAGACTCTGACATTACCCACCCGCCTTTTTTTTACATAAAATTAGTGACAAAAAACTTCAGACGTCAAATTTGTGAAGAAAATTTTCAGACGTAAAAATGTCCGAAATAAATCATTAAAATCAAGGATGGCTTTATTGTATCAAAAAACGCTCTCTATCCACTCTTCACACGATTCAATCAGTGCCATCAAAGAGAGAGACGGATATCATCTCAGCAACAAAAAAACTGGCGCGGTTCATTTAACATAGAATGGGCACCAGTGCGAGAGCGAATTTCTCTCGATGCCCTGTCTGAGCATCACGGATTAGCACGCTGCTGTGGGGATTCTCTCTGAGCAACACACGGTCGCTTATTATCGTTTTGCGATCCGATTCTATACGGACAGTGGATAATTTTGCGATTCTCCTTCGGTAAATTCCACACAGCACCGATTATTGCCAGACTGTATACATTTTGTTAAAAATTTCAAATATCTGCAGACAGAGTTTCAAAAGTCTGTAAATGTAAAAAAAAAATCTGCAGTCAGCAAGCATGCCTCTCTATTTCTCTATTAAGTATGACACGCTTGCGAGCAAAAAAAGGTCGTGGCAATTTCTAAAGTCTGTAAATTTAGGCGAATATCTGCGAAAAGCTCAATTTTTAAAAGTCTGCAATAGTCTGAACAACAAAAAATGTCTGCAGCACTATACCCGAGATCTGCAGATTTACAGACAAATCTGCAGATCTGGCATCTCTGATTGACATGCACTTTCACTTATTCTCATTTTTTTTAATTTCATGAACTTAATTTTCATTTTTGCTAACTAAAATGATCGTTTTTCACTGGCTTATCAATAAATTTTGGAATGTCAGCGAACGACTTTCGTAATATTCCTTTTATTCCGTAATCAAAACGGAAATGAAAAATTCAAATTCAGAACAGCTCATAGAGTCATCGTCCTTCCGTTAAGCAGGGAGAATCATGAGCATTTGATTCTGTGAAAGATAGGAATTCGGTTTGAGTGGAAACATTATACAATGACAGCATGATTAAATGAGTATCAGTTAGTATCATGCAATCAACAATTCAACAAAGTTGGCAATCATGAAGCCTATTAAAGACCCCATTAGTGATAGTAACAAATTGGCAGTGCGCATCGGTTTCAACGAAAATCGCAGTAATTTCCCAACGGATAACACGGCGAAAGCACGGGACTAACATGTAATCTTGCTGAACAATTTGGGAAGCGCAATTTAGTCAGATTGAGATTACCTATTTGCAGTCGATATAAGCGTAGATCATTATATTGAAATAATAAAAACTGATGGTCTTTCTATTTTAAATTATTTTTCTGAGCACTGAACCATCAAATACTAAATCAAACAAATTCAGATTCTTAAGCACAAATTATGTTTCTATCACCATAATCATCATTTAAGGGTCTGGAGCGGTTTCTAGATTTTATTTACATTCAGAAATATGTACGCAGGAATTAAAATATATCAGAATGGCCAAAATACCTTCGTTACCCTACTTTTCACCGATTGACTTCACCTAACTTCGTGGTGTGCACATTAAATATTAAACTAAGTGCTAACTTAAGCATTAACCAACGGTTATAGTTAAACTAGTTAGAATCCTATGACAAAGATCGAATGACGAAAATTTGCCATCTCATCTTCTTGTCTAGAAGTTCTGCAATAATGGAAAACTTCTATTTTTCCCACAAATGGTGGAAAAGATTGGATTTGTTAGCAGAACTTTCAGTACCAATAATTCCATTAAAAGCTCCTATTCTGAAAAGTAGGGGTTGTCGCTAAATTTAAATCCATATAATTTTCAGTTAAAAATAACACGTGTTCAAATAATAAAATCAATTTTATTGGCAAAATAATGGTGACTTTGCAATTGACCTGTTATGAATTCCTGCTAAATCATTGGACTGAAGCATTGGACTTCGGAAGTCAACCAATTGAAAGTCACCTGAAAAATCTTCCTACCTTGAAACGTTTACGGTAAACATATTTCCTGAAGTCTACAACCGGCTAAAATGGATAAGTAGCTTACTACCCTATCGTCGACAAACGTAGACTTTTGTCAAACCTCTCCCTTTCCCTTTCAATTCTATATGCTTTCAAAATGACCCCTAAAAGGATTTTCAATGATACCAAACGCTTCGTTAGGTTTTGTCGGTAGATTATGATCTTTCTGACGGTGCGCTGTGAACCGAAGAACGTGTTACAAAAATAAAAACACTGATTCCATTAGTTTCGACAATCGCTCCGCGTTCAGTTTTTACCATATATGATTATTTTCAGGCAATTATTGAGTCTAACCCAGGATCGAATGATGACGAAGCCACTTTTGAAAGACGTCAATCCACCCCGATTTATGCTATTTGCGCAAATGCTTCAATTACTTGCGGTAATCGATTTTACCAAGAAAAAAAAAATCACAATCGCCGGTGATTTCAGTTCATAAACAACTTACCATGCATGCACCCGCCTGGTTATTGTTGACCAGGTCCCCGTTCGGCACCTTCCCGTTCTGATAGGCGAGATGATGGTGTCCGTTGATGTGTTGACTGATGCCGCCGTTGCTGGTGCCGTTGGGCGCGAGGGCATCGTACCGTTGCCGCTGTAGCTGTTGTTCGGCTGCCCGCTTCGCGATGGCCGTTTTCCGTTTGCTGTAGGCTTGCTTGTAGAAGTCCGAAAACAGGAAAAGGAACATGACACCGTGTAGACCGATCCACACCATGAAGCCCTTCGGGTAGTCACATTCGGTGAACAGCAGTTGGAACTGGTGCGTAAAGATGGCCACGAACTGTACCTGGAAAAAGGAAGTCAATTTGAGCCATCATTAGTTAGTCGGTCACAACACAGAAGGGGCGATTAGAATCTAATTAACTGTTATTAATATCCATTTTCATACGCCAACTGACTGAATGGCCTTAGCCGTTACCGTTGTCAGGAGACACAATTACATGTCGTCGGGTTGCTGCGATCTAATTTGCTTTATTGCTGCGTCGTACGCACCGAGAATATCAATAGGCGTAGGAGGAACTTTTTCGTGATTGACAGTAGCGTGGCGGTTGATCAATATGGTAATTCTCTGCACAGTAGCTGGCGTTTCCGTGCTGGGATATTTATTGTGCTGATAGTACAGTCGAGAAGTACAAGTGTAAGTACAAGATCAGCCAATACACGGTGTGACAGTTTAGTCGAATTTTCGGTTGATTTTTCAAAGGGCCATATGAGCAAGTGACAGTTCTCTCACTTTGTTTATTTTTTCTTTTGATTATAAAAGTTTTCGTAGATTTTAAGATTCTTTTCGGATGTCAAAAGTTTCGAGTATCATTTTATATAAAGAGTTGAGGAAACCGTTTAGTAATTAATAAAAGAGAATTTAAACAAAGAGAAACTGTCATCGCTGACCAACGCCAGATTCGGCCAGAACACCGCGTCTTCGTCCTTACGATATTTCCTGTTGAACGACGCAACTTCCGGTAGGCATTTTGTACTAAAAAATTCTCCGTTCAAAGGCCATTCCGGAACGAAAGAAGAAAGGCTTTGACATCCCCTTCACGCTGATTATCAGACACAGTAGCACCTTCTTGGGGAACTGTGGGGTGTGTGAAATGAACTTCACCTCGGAAATCACTTCCTTTGATAGGAAAATCGAATTGCCATCTTATTCAGCCGCTGCCACCGCGTCATTGCCTCCAGCTCCGAAACCAGTGGACGAGACTTTCGCTTCCTGCCATGTATGTTCTTGTTCGCCAGGTACTTTTTCACCGTTTGGCCAGTTGCACCTAAGCTTCTTGTCGCTCAAGGTCGTCGGCCGTCAGGAACCGGGCTATCTTTCGATACTCTAATTTTTGTCCCTTAGTGCCAAGACATTGTAGATGCCGGTACGGGCGTATCCGGCGTCCACAAAGAGCCGCACGATGTCCGTTTTCGAAGCGGCGGTTTTGTCTGCTGACTCATGGGTTACTATGATTGATGCTACATGGGTAGTTTCATCAGTGCGGGCTAAAGGTAAACCCATAAAAAATAGACAATTTTTGTCCATTTTTTAAAAAAAGCAAACGTTACCACAGAAGTTTTAATCCACCAAGTAGAGAAATAAATCTTTGATTTCAAAATTCAAAAAGCGCTTCAGAAGCGAAACGACATCTCATTCAAAACTTACCATCTGGAAAGCGGTGAGATACTTCTTCCACCAGATGTACTTCTGGTATTTTGGTCCTAGTGCTGCTACCATGTAGTAAAAATACATAACAATATGTACAAACGAGTTCAGCATGGCGAAGAATGTGCTGTGACCACCTGTAAGTAGAGAAAAAAAAAACGGTTATGAAAACATCCTCTGATCACAACACAATGGGTTAAGCTTCAATTATTTACGCTGCAAGGGGAAAGACAAACATCCATGAGTCTAATTAGCAGCCACCCAAATCGTTGCAAATCGTTGGCCTGCTGTTTAAACAGATAAAAAGAGCGTGAAAACTACTGCACACTTTTTGAAATTTGCATTCCATTTCGCGAGGGGTTACTGAACAACCGTTCAGTCTTAGGGAACAATGTCATGCAAAGTTGAGTTGTAATCTCCGATGTTTTGATTTTAAATATTAACGCCCATTTTAAAGGGGGATTTTTTTATTGGTATCTTTTTGGCAACACTGCGTTTGACAGATCACGCGTGTCTTGTATCTTGTGTCATTGTCAAACTTGTTCAGTTTGGTCTATAATTTAATCATGATTCGACTTACAACGTCTAACATTTGGTGAATGGGCACTGGCAAAGTTGGAGGAAGATCCACTTTTTTATCGAAGCTCATTTCTACGGATGAACTAATGGATACCCAGGAAACTTGCAAAGAAATCGGGAACCATGGAAAAAGGCAACAAACAAGAGTGTTTCTTATGTAAAAAAATCCAAGAAATTCGATGGAATGGTTTTTAATGGCCGCACGAATTGCCATCCCAAATGCCCAGCAGTTTTAAAGTTTTCTGTAGTATTTGTTCTCTAACTTGCAAAGAAATCGAGTGCGGTCTACTGAAATAGCTTGATTTTATGTAAAAATGTCTGGAGAATCGAATGGAAGAGTGTACACTGTTTTGGTGGCTATTTAACCCCATTTCCCCTGTTTGATGATATCTTATTGTAAATCGTCCTTAAATCTCGGTAAAACTTATGGAAGCTTACTAAATCTAGCTTATCCTATGTAAAAAAAAGTCAGTAGAATCGAATGGAAGAACCTACACTGGCCGCACGAAACGTTCTGGTGACTATTTTACCCCAATTCCTCTATTTCATGATATCTTATTGTAAATCGCCCTTAAATCTCGGTAAAATTTATTGGAAGTTTACTAAATCTAGCTTATCTTATGTAAAAAAGTCTGTAGAATCGAATGGAAGAACCTACACTGGCCGCACGAAAAGTTTTGATGACCGTTTTACCCCATGATATAAAGAAAAGGGGTAAAATAGTCATCAAAACATTTCGTGCGGCCAGTGTAGGTTCTTCCATTCGATTCTCCAGAGTTTTTTACATAAGATAAGCTAGATTTAGTAAACTTCCAATAAATTTTACCGAGATTTAAGGGCGATTTACAATAAGATATCATGAAATAGAGGAATTGGGGTAAAATAGTCACCAGAACGTTTCGTGTGGCCAGTGTAGGTTCTTCCATTCGATTCTACAGACTTCTTTACATGAAATTAGGCTATTCCAGAATACCGCACTCGCCTTCTTTTCAAGTTACAGAGCGAATGTTTTAGGAATGCCTAAAACTGCTGTACATTTGGGGTGAAACCAGCAGGATTGCTATTCGCGCGGCCATTGTAAACTATTCCATTGAATTCTTTGGACATTTTACATAAGAAACGCTTTAGTTTGTTGACCTATCTCAATTAGTTCATGAGTTACAGAATTCTTTGCGGATTTTCATAGATGCAATTTCTACTGTGCAATGCATCCCAAAAAAGTCACTGTTTGGTGGGGATTATGGCCGGTAGCATCATCGGGCCGTATTTCTTCAAAGGCGACGATGGGTGAAACGTTACTGTGAATGCCGAGAGCTACCGTGTGATTTTTTTTGTTCAAAATGTAAGAATTGGACATGCCTGACATGTGGTTTCAACAAGACGATGCCACATCCTACACGGCACGAGAGACCATGACCAAATGGACCAGTTCATCTCTCGCTTTGGGCCCGTCAATTGGCCGCCTAGATCGTATGATTGAAAGCAAGATCGGATCGATCAAGTGATTTGCGTGGTTAGCGATGACCGGCCAACAACAACATTGGAATCCCGTGTTACAGTGGATCTTACAACATTCCCTAAGACTCAGTCGGAGACACCCTTGATGGATCAAGAATCGAGTCGAGCATAATCCGGTCTTCGGGAGTTAAGTTGTTGGCTCATCATCAACAAAAAAAAATGCTCAAGCACCAAAGAGAACGCCTGCATTCTCCAGTGATCGACTGACTGGCGGCATCTGCCTCCCTCATCGCTGACATTTACTTTTTACGGTTTCATTGCAGTCAAATTATTATCAAACCGGGCGGTGTGTCGCATTCCTGGCCGTCTTCATCAGCCGATGATTATTACTTAAGAAGAGACACGCGGATGCCACACTTTTCCTTTCATCTGGCGGTAATCTCCCGTCAAGTCTCCACACGCACGGCCACGTTTACCATCGCCGCCGCCGCCAGTTCCCATTCCCGCTGCTTTGAGCTGAATGAAAGGTGATGACAATGATGGTGCGAAGCTGAGGACACAACAAAAAAGGAAAAAAAAGTAGAGAAAGGTCGTGTAAAGTGGCTCTTTCTTTCCCTCTGTTTTGTAGGTCTTGTCCTACATTGTGGCCGTTTATCTACGCGAGCCGCCGGTCAGCAGAGCGTCGCGACGGTGGCATTGCTGCTGGCACTCACATATGCTGATGAGGTGTGGCGCGGCCCTCCGCATCATGTCCGACGAATCCGTTAGTATGTTGTTGTAGGTGCTGTTGTTTTGGTTTCAGTTTCGCTATTATGTCACATCAACAAACCGGTTGTGTCAGAAGTGGCGAAAAATAACTACTCTCGTCTCAAGATGTAAAGTTGAAAAGGGCCAGCACCGGGTTACTTCGATGGCAGTACATGCGGCTAAAACATGCATGTTGTGTTTGGTCTTTCAGGTTGTCGTGCTAAGCTCTTCTAATTGAAGAAAAAAATGCCTTTTCCGGATCAGTTTGAATGATATCACTTGTCAGCGACTTCTGTTGTAATCATCAATCACCTCATACTAGCAGAGTGGTAGTAATTAGCAAAACCATCACAGCACCCGAGGAAGGTGTGAGAAAACGGATATCTTCACTCGCATTCATCATAATCATCATCATCATCTTCTGCATTAGATGGTCTCGGTGGCGGCAGACACAAATAAAAACTTCACATCGCAGTGTGGTGGTAGTGGTTGGACTGAACTTGACCCCATTGGCGATTGGATTAGTTTATTAATACATTCAAATGGAATGGTCAATAAATTTGGACAGAAATGTGGATCTTTTTGCGCATTTAGTCACATTGAAAAAGATAGCAGCCAATGTGATAAGACACGATACGAGCGGGTTCGAGTGGCAATCAATCCATTCGTACGCACATGGTGGTATTGATAGTACAGTGAAGTCTCTCTGGTTCGTTCGAGTGAGTGATCAGAATCAGGTTGATTTCTGGATCATTGCCGCCTCCGATTAAAGGGATTTCCCACTGTACAGGAGCAGTGCAACATCAATAAACAACAAAGACGGCCAACAGGTTTAATCACTGGAACTGGTCGAGAAATGGTCAAATGAGGCTTGGCAATAAACGACCGGTCGTACCGACAGTACCGAGAGTGCGCTACGCAAAAACCTGTGAGAGCCAATGAGATAATATTTGTCGGGTTGTGTAATCTGGGCGAATTGGTGGGTACCGGTTCACGAGTATATTCCGGTTATCTGGGTAATAATTTTCGATTTTAAGGGCCTTAGTAGTGCTGGACAACAGGTGAATTTGAACTGCTGACAAGTGCTCAAACTTACCCGGAGCAAACTTCATTCCCATCCACACCGAGAACGGCATGCACCCGTGATGGATGACGTGCAGAGTCGACACATGCTGGTACTTCTTTCGCAGGATGAAGAATATCGTGTCGAAGAATTCGGTGAACTTGGAGATGTAGTACCACCAGCACGTTCGCGCCATCTAGTTCCAGAGAAAGGGAGACAACAACCGTTCGTTAAAGGCGTTTGGTTTGGTTTGTTTTTGTGCGAAAAACAAAACTTACCCGCAAGGCAAGGGGATTGTCGGAATAGTCCACCGGTTGACACCTGAAGCTATAGTGGCCCCACCATCCACTTTGTAAATACTGGAAAAGAACATGAAAAAAAATTGTAAGAATTCTTTTTTAGAATTGATGCAAAAGTTTTTATTTGTTTTTATCATTTATTGGCGAATCGAATAGTTCAAGAGTTGATTTGATAGTTTCGGATCTCAGCAGCCGATTGACGACTGAAGTTTCAGCAATATTAAGATTTAGCAGTTAGTGTTCAAAAATAATCGCAGTAGGCGTGTGCGTGTCGATCACGAAAACATTTCGCTTCTGTCATGTTTTGCCTTTTGCTATAAAAAGAAACTGTAATTGGTGGTAAAATTGACTTTTATGTACGATTCAGACGATCCGGCTTCTTCCGTCACCGTCACCGGAACGTCAGCCTCCGTCAAAATTAGTCAAATGAGTTTTCCCTTTCTGCATTCACACGATCCAGCAGAGATCCGGAACGTCAACGTGCGTCAACGGCAAGCTCCGTCAACATTTCTCCGAAAGAATATATAACGGACTGTGATTATCGCGCACATGCACGATTCATATGATTACGGTATTGAGCTGACGTTTGTTATGTATGTATTCGGTGTCAAAATCCCACTCTTAAACGAAATATACCACATATAAGTATTTAAACTTATCAGTAGATTTGCAAAGTACGTTACGTTGTTGAGTGGAACTGATTGTTTTGTTTTTTCCTCTTTCTAGTGAATTTTGAAAATTATTTATTCGATTAAAAGATAGGAAAACAACATATCGATTGGCTTCAAAAGCTCTCAGGTTTTGTACTAGTGGAATAAAATTGTGCGAAACTAAGTTATTTAAATTCTGCGTGTAAGAAAATGACATGACGGACACGAATAGGAAACCGGATCGTGTGAATCAGAATGACGGTGACGTTCCGGTGACGGTGACAGAACAAGCCGGACCGTCTGAATCGTACTTTAATTGGCACCTCAGAAACTCCTAGCGTTATATAACATTCGACTCAGCTCAACGAAATCGGAAAGTCTCTTGGTGTGTGCGCGTGGGTATTTCTAATTTAAGCAGAACCATTGAGTGTCATTTTCAATCGATCGTTTGAGCAAGCTAGGTTCTCTTGTATAGGGGAAATAGAAACAGTCGTTCATGCGCCCCATTTATAAAAGTGGTAATCGACGTAATGTAACGAATTATCGCGGAATAACCAGCCTCTCATCGTCGTCGAAATTATTCGAGATAATTGTGTGCAGTGGTTTTCTGGATCGCACCTTCACATCGAGATGTTGATATTCACATCCCAGTACATAAATAGTATGGAAGCTGAAACACAAACGGATGATATCTGTACCGATCTCAACGCTTTTGACAAAATAGATCGTAAAATACTTCTTTGCAAATTATCTTGCCTTGAATTATCATCGCAACTCTTATCTTGATTTAACTCATACCTTTCCAATAGAAAATCACTCATGAAAATAGACCATCATCATCCAAGTTTTCGAATGAATCAGGTGTCCCACAAGGTAGTAATTTAAGACCCTTGCTATTCGTATTATTCTTCAACGATGTGGTGTTGCTTTTGGAAGCTGGATGTAAAGCAGTCTACGCAGATGATTTTAAACTGTATCTCTTTGTTCGAATTTGTAGATGATTGCCGGCGACTACAATGTCTGCAGGAAAACCCAACTCATCATAAATGTAGCCAAGTGTCAAGTTATCACATTCCATTGGAGTTTATCTCCGGTCATATTTGACTATAACATTCATGGTACAATTTTATCAAGAATGAATCAAGTGTGTGATCTTGGAGTACAGCTTGATGCTAAACTGACGTTCGATGTTCATCGGTCATCGATCATCGTTTCGAAAGTTGCACTTAAATTATGTTTCATCGTTATGATTACAAGATACTTTAAAGACCCACATCGCCTGAAGGCTTTGTATTGCCAATTTTCTGGGGTCTGGGGTCCGCATCAAGTATCGTGGAGCCTTAGAATTGAACGAGTGCAGAAAAGATTTGCTACCATTGAGTGCGTGATCAGATTCGAAGATCAAATGACGATCACTTCTGGTTCCGAAGATATAATGGCATAAGTGACGTAAACGACAAAACGCACTGTTTTGTCAATTTTCTCGGTGAACTTTTTTTACGAGCATCTAATTGTATGAATGTATTAATGAGGTTTCTCAAGTAGTAAACGAAAGGCTTTATCACACCACTATGTGTATTGGAAAGAAGGGTTTTGTATACAAAAATTGTATTTCTCTACGAATGCATTTCAACATATACAGTCTTTTGAGTATAATTGAAGCTGTGGCGAATAGTTTTCCGCAAAGTCACAAAACCAATTAATAATAAAGCAATCACAAATGTTTGAAACAAATAAATATTGATACAATTCCGTTTATGATTCGTTTCCCACGGAACAGAATTCAAAGATATTTCTCGTCTTTTAAATCTTCGCTTGTTTGTTTTTGGGCGCTTTTTCGCTCCCGTCGGCCCAAGATGTTGATTACGATCAAACTTGCTGATATTGTAATCATCTCAGAATCCAACGACACCTAATTTGTGAGAAGATTCTGTCTAGTTCAGTAACTATACTTCTATTTATCAATAATTACCCGATAGTCCATATATTGACGAATAACGTGAAAACTCAAACAAAATATTTGGAACTTGGAGTTTTCGAATAAAAATAATGCAAATACTCCAACAAAAAAAAACAACTGAAAAAATAATATTTAAAAATTAGAATTACGATTTACAAAAATAAATACCATTTTTGATTTGAATGAAACTTTGTCCCAAGATATGTAATTATGTTCTCTGCAAACTGTCCATACATTGCACAATGGACACTTTTAAGGGGAAATTTTTGTTCCAGCTAAAACTTTGCCTTGCTGAGTACTGATAGTTTTCGAAATTATCCGCAACTGAGTTTCATAGAACTCTTGGATGATGACGACTTTCAGACGTTGTAAGTGATAATGGATAACTTCATCAATAAAACCGCTTCTACGTTGTAACAGAGACAGCAATTCGTTTTTAACTGCCATAAGCATAAGCCAGTGAAACACTTCTTCGGAAGGTAGCATCGCAAGCAGCTTAGGGAAAATTTGTACATGTTGTGCTGTGGACAAAATTGCTCATTATTTCATATTCAGTACCATCCGATATGCTTTCATCGAATAAATAGAGAATATATAAAATTATTAAATGCGAATGGGAATGTTAATTCCTTTAATTTGACCTGTTGTGCAATGCACGAGGTGCAAATAAGGACGAGACGCCACTGAGAAATCAATTAAGACATTTTTCAATTTTTTTAATCACAAAATATGACTAATTTTATGAAAATTATTAGTAAAACACTTTTTTGCTGGATTTGTGATTTTTCGAAATTTGTCTTTTGAAAAAAATTGATGAAAAAATTGAAAAGACACTCCACAAATTTTAGCAAATATTCGTTCAAATTCGCGCGAAATGCGTTCTAACACTGAGATCGTTTTTTACGCGGGGAAAATCCGCCGCGTAAAAAACCGCGTAACCTCGGATATCCGCGTATCTTTGGGAACACGCGTAAAAATACTGCAAAACTCAAGAATTTTTTTCGACACCTAATGTCTTAGAAATGCACGAAACGTCAAGATCTGGTGTAATCTCAAAATCAAAATCGAAAATGTGTTGGAGTTAGATAGTTGACTTGAAAAAAATTCGGGATAGTACCAGATCTCGACGCTCATGCATTTTGAAGACAAATCAAGAAAATCGGATAACTTTGAAAATTCGCGTAAAAATCCGCGGAACTTCAAAACTCCGCGTAAAAAAACCGTATGGAAACGAGGTAAAAAAAGACCTCAGTGCATTGAGAACACAGCTAGGGATGACCGTGTCTTAGATCCGAATCCGATCCGTATCTGATAACCAAAAAAAAAACCTGTTTTAATCCACCTAGTGGTGTAATGATGCCTTTCTCATATCAATCATACTATCATATATAATACTGTGGTATTCATCAAAATAATTTTCTTCGAATCTTAAAAGAATAACCGAAATCGGTTATTACTGATACTGTACGGTACTGATAAAATTCGATTTAGAAAACTTTTTACGGTTTTCCGCCCTTTTCAGTGATGGTATAAAATTTTTAACACACTTTACCCTATATTTCCGGATCCGAATGTAATTCAGGAATTACGTATGGGACCACAGGACCTTTCATTAGAACCTAAGTTTGTGAAAATCGGTCGCACCATCTATGAGGAAAGTTAGAACACGTATTTTCGTTTTTTTGCTCATTTTACCCCATGACTCCGGAACCGCAAGTCGGATCCAAATAATATTCAGGAATTGTATGGGACCACAAGACCTTTCATTTGAATCTAAGTTTGTGAAACTCGGTTCAGCCACACACACACACAAAATTTGCGTACTCGTCGAACTGAGTCGAATGGTATATGACACTCGGCCCTCCGGGCCTTGGTTCAAAAGTCGGTTTTCACAGTGATTGCACAACCTTTCCATATGAGAAAGGCAACAAATCGAAAAAATACAAGGGATTGTTCGAACTATTGACGTTGGACTACCCAACTAAAAAATCTCTACTAAAATTTGTTTCGAATGTTTTAATAGTTGTTTTTTTTTGTTTTTCATATGAACATCATTATATCTATGCGAACTACTTTTTAGAAACCAATTCTTTGAGAACGATCTGAAAAGGGCACTTTCAGGGAACGCCCTAAAAAGGACAAAAACATCTGACGTGTACGTCAACTATGCTTAAGTTGAAAAATCGACCTTTGATTCCCAATCAGCGACTACCATGAGATATTGTAGTCTATCTATCTCTCCTTGATATTTCATTTTCAACCATTCCTTTAATAGAACGGAGTCATCGACGATTGGCTGATAGTGATAGAAAAACGACGGTAATTCAACCATGCAAAAACAAGCTCACCAATTGTAGCTCTATTTAAATGAAGGCATTGCATAAACACCTTCACCACCTAAGCATAGCAAAGTTGGCAGAAAGAAGAAGAAAAAACACGTTCGTCACGTGACGAGAATCAGCAAACCTGTATGAATTGATGTAATTTGATTACTTCATCGGTTTACGTTCAGTTCCCATTAGTCGAACTACACAATCAACCCTAAACTTGAGCGAATATGTTCCGCCTTTTTCCGATGTGATTAAGATTTGAATAAAGCATTTTCGGGCACGCGATCCTCCCTCTGGAAATTGATAGTAGGAACGATCAAGCGCACGAAACGGAAAATTCCCATTCTAATTGCCAAATTTACTTACCTCATAAAATATCCACGTACTGAACACGGTCTGGAATAGATTGTATACCACTAGAAAGTTCCTAAGATCCAACGGTTTTCGATTCTCCATTAATTTTGGCGCTAGCGATTTGCTAAAATATGCGTAAAATATGCACAGTGCGAGTGTGGGTAGCGGTGAGGACATCATCGGCCAATGTGCCACCCGCGGATCTGCAAGGAAAAATGAGAAGAGAGAAAAAAAACAAAACGATTAGATGATGACGATGCTGACGGTGATCACTTGGTGGAAAACCAAGGAAAAGTTTAACCCTGGGTACGATCCTCTCGGCCGTGCTCGGTAGCCGCAAGTTCACGATCATTAGGGAACCTCACCCCTTCCCATCCCCCAGTCCCACCGTCAAAAGTCATTAGTCACGAACAAATTGATTCGAATGGTGAGAAAAAGCAAAAGTCCGTCGCTGGAAGTTTGAATGGAATGTTGCGCCCCTCAGTTGGGAACTCCCTTTCCCCGCAATGATCGTCGATCGTTTACTTTTGTATGCTAATATCAGTATGTAGCGTAGAGTGCTGTACGAATTTGTATGCCATATTTTTTATTTCTCTTCTTCTTCTTCCTCCTCCAACTGCTACCGTGTGCCGACCCCGACCCACCATCGTTTTGCTTTAGTTGCTGTTAGTCTAATTAATAATTCAAAGTGACGATGATTGCGACGACGACGACGACGATCGACCGATCGACCGATCGTGAAATCAGTCAGCTGATGGAGGCCGGGAAACGATGTCGATATCGACATTCTGCCTTGGCTGGCTTCCCGTGAAGTTATGGTGCTTATCGAAAATGGCCAATCGATCGACGTGAGGAATGAAAGTCGATTTGCCTTGGCACACTGAGAAAACATATTTCCGTGTGGAAGCTAGATCTGGATTCTTTGTCCTAGCGATGGATAGAAAGAAGAAAGCTACCTGAGTTCGATTACCAACCCCGCTGATAGGGTCAAAAATTGTATTCTGGTCTGAGAGGCCAATCTCATCTAACAAACCCCAGTGTGATTTTTAACGAGAATCTGTTTCAGATGACTCTCTTGATCATGCCTTGTGGATTTCTAGTGGGAGAAATACAATCCCATCTTCAAAACAACTTTCAAAAAATGCCCTTCAGCGTTCCATGTAAAACCTCGTACAATAAAAAAAAACAAATAGCTCCTGGATCTTCACCATATTCAACGTTACTGCATCGAATCGAGTGCTGTTGAGATTTCAATCACTTTCACTACAATCGAATCGCAAAACATGGCTCTTCGAATAGAACTATTAACTTTTGTGATTGTGTGACAAGAAGACACATTGAAGTAGTACATTTGGAAATCAACAAGTGTTTTTCCTTTGATCCAGTTAATCTACCCTCGAAATCGGATTTTGTCACCAGCAAGATCAAGTGCAGTTTGTTCGACTTCGCCACAATCAGAGTGTTTACTGAGCTGTCATGGAACTCTGCTTCTATATAACAGATCGGCTGAAAAATTCGTATCGTTTCTATGAGAGGGCGCCACTAGAATTAAATCCATACAATTTTCAGTTAGTACCAACCTTCAAAAGATACGTGTATAAATTTGACAGCTGTCTGATTATTAGTTTGTGAGATATTGCATTTTGAGTGTAGCTACTTTTGTTATTATGAAAAAAATGGAAAAAAAGGAATTTCGTGTGTTGATGAAACACTACTTTTTGATGAAAAAAAGTGCCGCCGATACCAAAAAATGGCTTGTCACATGTCACAAGTCGATGAAAACCATGCTGAAATTGAACGAATTGGGCTTCGAATTGCTCCCTCATCCACCGTATTCTCCAGACTTGGCCCCCAGTGACTTTTTCCTGTTCTCAGACCTCTAGAGAATGCTCGCTGGTAAAAAATTTAGAAGCAATGAAGAGGTAATCGCTGAAACTGAGGCCTATTTTGAGGCAAAGGACAAATCGTACTACAAAAATGGTATCGAAAAGTTGGAAGATCGCTATAATCGCTGTATCGCCTCTGATGGCAATTATGTTGAATAATAAAAACGAATTTTGGCAAAAAGATGTGTGTTTCTATTAAACGATACGAACTTTTCAGCCGAACTGTTATATGAATATTTCTCTTAAATTTTTACTTATATTATGACCTTTCAGGAACCGCATAGGATACATTTTTATCGATCTGGCATCTAATGAATATTGATATTTGAAGCTTGACTAGTTTTTGATGAAAAAATAATCATAACATTTTACTGGTAGCTCATATGAAAAAGCTTAGTTGACCAAAATTATGCGCAATGATTAGCACAACAACTCTTCTGCAGACAACTTTTTCGTAGAACGTTTCACAAAAAAGTTAGAAAAAAAGGTAATTTTCAGGAGCCACCCTACTTTTATTCGGGAAAATTTATGTAACTCGATCAAATGAAAAGCTAAAGAGGTGCTTTTTATCAGCTAAATTGCTCAACATAAAATTTCCTACAACTTTATCGTACAACAAAATCATTTTTGAGTTCAAATATAAAGTTAGATTTCAGATTTCAATCTAAATGATGACCACCCTAGTAACATTTTTCATCACAAGGAGCGCCATTTGATTATAAACAACCTTTGTGAAGACACCAACTACAAAAAACTAATATTTAATAGTGAAAATATTTTTGTCACGCTAATTTCCCGTTTCGGATCATAGTGCAGGGCATTCTTGCAAAAGCAGCTGACAGTATTTTAAAACTAATCAAGAGGGGAACCAAACCAACAAACACAGTTTGAGTACATGAATTCAAAGACTTCCCGAATACTTGGATACGTTTTCCGCGTGCACTTCATTAATATACACTGTCTGAAGACATTGCACTGCACAGTTTACCCTTCAGTATTGAATCTATCTAGCACAAATTCGTTCACATCGCAGTTCGCCGTCTTTCTTGTAACAAAATCCTCAACGTCTTGAGTTATCAGGGCAGATTTAGCCTTATCAATTCAAACTCACTATGCGTTTGCCGAGTTACAGATCAATTTTGACTTCGATCGAACAATTATCTATTAAAATATATAAGAAAATAATTCAACAAACATTCGACTTACCACTTTTATTGTCCATTAGGTCTCTATACCAGTCGTACATCTCTGTAAATATGAATGCCATTGTTGAGTGTGTGCGTGGCCTGCAAACGAACGATAGAAATTACAACAATTAGAATTAACTAAGCAATCATGTTTAGCGAGAAGGAAAAAAATAAACAAAAGTGACAGCTGCGCGGTGTTAACCAACGCGCTCGGTAAAAAAAATTCTTCGTCCGCGTATGCAAACTGACATAACACCGATTACTATTACCCCAATCGAATCGAAACCCTAGAACTGGCATAACAACACCGGGGGAAAAATTATTACCCGATCGAAGCAAGCGCTTGGAACAGCAACACACCAATGCGGCACAGGTAGTTACGGGCACCTTTTGTCAAGACAGCACCACCTTCAGTCAAATCAATCGATCACACACAATGCACAACACTAAACACCGCAACAATCGAGACTAAAACCAGACCAGACACAGACACTCGATCGCCACCAGACCAGGTCCCCGGCTGATGGTCACGACGGGACAAGCAAACTACGAGCGGTGATCGGTCGCTTCCCCGGTCGGTCCTATTGACTTCTTCGATTGGCCTCGGTCCCGGCCCAGAGTGCCGTGCGGTTGACGACGATTGCGTTTCCGCATCGCTCCACATCGTAATACCTGTGATCGTAGGTGAGATGGCGTGGCACGTAATTCGTGGTCTTTCTTTTTTCTATTTTACTCCCTCTCCCCCTCTCTCTCTTTCTCTGTTCGTCTACCTGGCGCTGTGCCTTTGTTACTGCGTGCGTTACTGAGTAATCCTAAGTCGGCTGAACATAATTCGTGATCGGTTTCTTCACCGCTTTGCAACTTTTTCGGTTTGTCCCCAAATACGGGTCTAGACGTGTTTGTGGCCGCCGCAGACCAGGCAGCAGGGAAAACGCCATCATCATCAGCGAAGGTCATAGGCTTCAATGCGCACCGTATGAGGTGTGACCCTCAAATGAGCTGTGGCCGAAGAATTGGAAGGGTTTTCTTCCGAAACATGCCGATCGTCGGGTATTGACGGTCATGGCCGTTTAATTTGAAACGCACACCGGTGCTGATGAGATGCCGGAGGTACGGCGAGCCAGTAGGTGTCGGATGGGGCTTGTGTTGGGTCATACTCAAAATATGGCTCTAGTAAATCATCATGCGGAACGAATCCACCGTTTTTTTTCTTCTTTCGCGTTGCGTCGCGACCGACGATGACGCATTCATTTATGGGTCATGATCACCGGCGGAATCGAACCGGAGAGGAAACAGGTCTCGGCTCGGTGAGGTCCGTTTCGTCAGCCGGTTGCGGATGTTTATGCGTATGAGTGATAAGGTTTTGGGAAAGTTGTGTGAGGTATTTCTTTTTTTCAGCTCAAGGTTACCAATTAATCATTGTTGCGATTAGCATTAACAGGATTTCCGAGAGTTCAGTCAATGTTACAAAAAAACACTAAGAATAACAACGACTAGAAAATTTCGCCAAAAGAATCATTTCAGTGAAAAAAAGAACTAACCTGGCAGAAACACGTAGTAAGCTGTGCTTTTCATGGCGAGACGACGGCGATCAACTCAGCCGACATCGACTAGGTTTGTTATCCGAGAAGATTTTTTGAGTAATATTTCCGTTCAACTTTTTTCAATTATATAATTTCTCTTAACTCGGTACTTTTGTCATGCAATAACAAAGCTCCTGGTTCAGACAGAAATATTTTCGACTTTACTGATATTAGCAAAGAGATACGTCGCAATCGTTCAATTCTTATTGTTTCGTTCGAGAGTGTACAAAGAGGTGAAAATGAAGTGATCATCTCTAATTGTTTACAAGCGCCAGAGAAAGCTTTAGCATATCAAAGAAAGTCCCTATGAAAATTTCAAGCATAATCGAACATTGGCATGTGGTGCATACCGATGGTCAACATTTGTGCATTTTCAAAACTACCACCATATAGCGATTTAAATACATGAAATATTGAAAACCCAACTTTTCAACATTTTGGACTTGACATTCTTCATTAAATTCTGCACAGTTACTTTTGTGACTTTCCTGGTGGCTGCTGTCCAGTTTTTTTTTGAGCTCCTGCATGTACGATACTGTACGCTCCTTTCGAAAGTGCCGCTTGACAATTTCCCAATACCTACCAATTGGCCGAAGATCAGGGCAGTTCGGTGGGTTGATGTCCTTTTCCACGAATTGTACATTATTTTTTGACAACCACTGTAGAACGGAGTTGGCGTAGTGGGCTAAAGCCAAATCCGGCCAAAAGAGAGAAAGAGCCTTATGCTTTCTGTACAGTGGCAGCATTCTCTTCTTTAAACATTCTTCCTCGTACACCTTGGCGTTAACTGTACCCTTCGTGAAGAAAATCGACGACCACAAACCACAGGTACAAATTGCTTGCATGACCAACACCTTCTGCCCAAACTTTTCCATCGCCACTGTGGTGTCAGCGTCGTCCAGGTCCTGGTACACCGATTTCGTATAATATTGCGATCCGGGCAGCGCTCGAGAGTCTTCCTTGGCGTAGGTTTCGTCGTCGATCAGGATGCATCCGTATTTATTCTGTAGAATCCGGTTATACAGTTTTCGCGCTCTTGTTTTGGCCTGAACTTGCTGTACCAGGGACTTCGGCACCTTCTGTTTCTTGTACGTTTTCAGGGAGTTCCGAACTTTGATCCGTTGAATCATCCCGATGCTGGTGTTGAACTGCTTGGCCAAATCCCGCGTCGACGTCGATGGGAATTTCGTTGTACGTGACACCACTTTATGAGTACCAAGTGTGCAGAATTTTCTGTTGGGTATCCGAATCAATTCGACTCATCATTTAAACGATAAACCGTACCGAAACCAATCGATTACGCAGCTGTTATTGACATGTAAACAAACATGTCACCGCAAAACCCGCTGCAAAAAATGAAACCATTTCAGAGTAGTAACTGTTTGAATGTTGCTAACTACTTATCGATACACTCCTTAGGTCAAATATTTCGCCTGGGCGTCCTATTGCTGAAGTGTATTTAAACCCTTAATTGTGAACTTTTTTTCATGAAAACCGTTTGCAGCATTCCTTGCAATTTATGAATTAGCTTTATGCATATCATCCTTATATAATTTTACGTACGAATAACTTTTTGTGTTAAATAATAATTTTATTTTTATTATTAGTTTTTTATGCAGGAGCGTCTATAAAAGAAAGTATTCAGAAGTGTGCAATGTTCCAAGGGTCTAATTGAAACATTGAATGCAAACTCGAGTATTGGTAGGATTAGAAAATGTTAATTATTCATACAAAACTGAAGAACATAAACTAAATACGTGTCGATTGCTTGCCAATCGATGCCAGGGATCGAAAGTCTTTCTGTAATGTTCTCGAATCAATTTGATACAATCATTTCATTTGGGCGGGGCTGGCCAATGGAATGGTGATCTCAAAGCCTTGGTATTACATTCCTGTCGTGAAATTTGACCTTCTGTTTCAACAGACTTCGCAGCCGATTCAGAGCTCACAGAACTATTGCATGGCTGGTGCTACAATTCTACTGACACAACGAATCCTTCCAGGTCGAGGCTCGAACATACGACAACTGGTTTGTTAGACCAGTGCCCTATGCATTGAACCGTCCCGGGATCTCGGAACACGAATTGCTCTGTATACGAAATAGATCATCGGAATTCGATTGAGTCAACACCTCCCTGGAGTCCTGGACTAAAATTTTTTGCATGTATAAACAAAACAGATGGCAACATCTTTTTTCTGTAAACCGCTGCCAGACAGTGGGGCTTTGAACAAGTTAAGCACACACACATCGAATAAAACTACTGATTCAAATAAAAGTACTGATATTTCCATGAAAAATTTGCAGAATTTTATCCAAGTGCAAGTTCCAGTTAAAAAATTACAAATTTTCCGTAATGTATTTCAAACTGCCATATAAATCGAAGGTGCAAAAAAAATAGAAATTCTTTTAAATTGTACTCAAAGCTGTTTCAGTTTGTAGTTCATGTTAGATAGTTGAATGAACCAAATTATATATGAAATTACCAGTTTTCGGTTCTAGAAGTACCGGAAACAGTGGTCAAAATCTTTGAAATAGTCACTTCATTTACTCATACATGATTGAATCAATTTTCACTAACATAAGTTTAAATGTAGTATTCAATAGTAGTAGTAATACGAAAAATAAATCTGTTAGAAAACACTCTTTGAATTTGTTGTATTTTGATGAATCCGTCTGTAATATACAGGAGATAATGAATAATATGAGAAGGACACCTTTATACCACTAGGTGGATTTAAATGTTTTTTTTTTGCATCCACTACGGAACTCTGAAAAAAAATCACTCTCTCGGACTTCGAAATATTTTTTAAATGAGATATTTGTAGTAGTGAGTAAATTTTTGTACATTTTCAACTTGTGAAAATAATTTGTGACTAATTAAGGTATGTAAATTTATAGTTACCCTGAAGATGAAGGAATACACTTTCGAAACGTAAGCCATTAAAGAGAAATAAGTATTTTAATGACAAATGACCAAAACAGCCATCTTTTGGTTTTAAACAACAAAAGTGGTCGTACCCGTTCTTAGTGAGATTTTATTTTCAGACAATTGTTTTCAAAATGACATTCGCCATTAGAAAAAAAATCTGTTCCATTTTCTATGACGACTTTTCAAATTAAAAAAAAACTGAAACTTTTAGCACCTGACGGCTTCTGAGATTTCAATCAAATTTTGCACAATAGCTTTTTGACGTAGTAAATGTTTAGAAACTATCGCTTAAAGAAATTCGTTATCTGTTTTTGACAAATCATTAAAAGTCAATCGGAGGTTTGTTTTGTCCGTCACTGTTGCTACCACACATCAGCTGAGATCGTCGAAGTAGATGAGAACGCTGTTGTACAAAAACAAATATCAAATCAGTGTCCGACGACAAAGCAGAAAGTGAGAAATAAGACTTGTGACGCGGTGTGTGTTTGTTTTCTGTTAGATGAGTTTCCACAGAGATAGAGGACTATAATTGAATGTCGTGGCGACCAAGTCAAGTTAAGCATGCTTGGTGCTTCTAGTCAATTGGGTTATCTCTTCATGTGTTTTCATATGCAGGGTAGTTTAATTGATACAACATTTTCCCCGGTTAAGCGCTAGCTACGGGTTTCTGCGGTAACATTTTTGCTGTTTTCGTCATAGTTGCATTCGCACCAATTTAGCTCAAGAGGACGTCTTAACAGGACTAAAACAAATCATTACAGATCATCAGTGAATTTTTTTTTCTGTCTGGTCCAGGTGCATTATTATATCATGAGAAAAGTATCGAGTTGGAAAGATGGAATTAACAGAAAATGTTACTCGGAAGAGGTTCTTGGATAACAAACCCTTTTCCAATTAGCATTCTTTTGTACAAGAGCAAGAAGTTCAATTTGCATTGGACGATTAGGCGTTTCGATCTATCAAGGTGATCGGTCATCTTTGGTGTAAATTAAAAATCATTTTCACTATCTACCGCGTCAAAAAATCGCGTAACTTCGGAAATCCGCGTATAAAAAACCGCAAAATTGAAGAGCTGTTGTGTCCAAATGTTTTAGACATGCATGAAACGTCCCGATCCGGTGTAATCTAAAACAAAATTTTTCACCAACACCAGATCTCTTCGTTTCATGTATTTATGAGACAAAACAAGAAAACCGGATATTTTTGAAAAACTCGCGTTACTTCGGAAATCCAAATAAATAAATAAAGTCGATGTTGTATTCGTCCGACAGAAAAGGAAATTGAATTTTTTTCCTTCAAAACAGCAAATGCATTTTGATATAAAGAAGGTGCCAGAAGTACAGCTAAACAGAACAAACAGCTAAACCTACATAAAATTCAAACAACAGCAAGTATATTTTGCTAGTGATAACTTGAGTCGAGAATGAACATGGTATAAAAAACCGACGATTTCAGAAATCTCAAAATTTTTTCAGAATTCTTTTTTTCGAAATAATACTAGACAGGCGCGTAGCCAGAGAAAATTTTCGGGAGGGGTTTTAGAACATGGTGATAAATCAACACATGTACAATTTATATCACAATGTTTCCCATGGGTTATAATTTTTTGTTTCGGGGGGGGGGGGGGGGGGTTTGAGCCCCTAAACCCCCCCCCCCCCCCTGTATACGCGCCTGATACTAGATCTCATAGGTTTAAAAATTTAGCTCAATGAAATACATGTTTTAATGGCAAGAGAGAGGCATTATCGAACCACTAGGAGGATCGAGAACAGGTTTTTTTTTGTTTGTTGAATAATACATTTTTTGCCTGGGGTAAGCATAGGCATGGGACGTTCCTTTTGTACACGAATGGAGGTGACACAAAATTGATTTTTTTCTTTTCTTAGAAGTAGTCTACCGAATTTCATAACCGGATTACAAAATATAGTTTATTATCAGTTTTTTTCGCAGGAACAAAAACGCTTCCAAACAAGACTCGGTTAGTTGATTGGAGTTACTTAACAACTTCCTGGACGCTTGGTTTTACTATTCCGAAGTAGCAACTGCGCCGTTACGTTGAGAAGCCCCTCCCGAGATCCGAAATTGCAAAGTGAGCGCGAAAGTGCTTCGAGCCGATCGGTTGGTGCGAAGTGCATATACCTGCCGATAAGACGATGTTGAGTACGAACAGAAACGTAGCGTAAAACTCGAATACCAATGTAAGCAAGCACGGGGTATTACTGACTGCGTGCGGCGGAGATTCATCCGAAGTATGTATGGTTTATAATATGATGTGACATAATGGGAGTTAGTGGCGGTTTTTTTTTGTTTCGCGATGACCTCATGTCAAGTCAAACAACAGGACCAGTGATTAATTCTCGCGCACTCTTGGCATGAACCATTTAACTCTTTGACCATTCACATTCGTACAACTCATGCGAAAGACATCGATGCTCGAAGAGACGAACCTTTGTTCTTTGATTCTAGTCTATCATCACGTACTATTCGTCGTCATTGGTGCATTTTTTTGCAAATACAAATACAGTACATAAAATGTGGGGGCATGACTAAGCGCTATTGCAAACTAGCATTCTCTCGTCATATGTTGAAAACAGATGCGAATCAGTAGTGGAAGACAAAACAAAACAGACATGAATAGAATGCATGATGTGTCAAGATGCTGCGGGTGACCTACTTTGTCTTCGGTTGACACCGTCCGATCGTTGAATACGACCGATCGTCGAAAAACTCAAGATGAGATTGTGAAGTTCGCGCCCGTATCACGTATCACCTCCCAGGGTGTGTGATTTCACATCTGGACAGAATTGGTTGGCTATTGCTGACTATTCGGCACTGCTTTCTGGTTGTGCAAAAGCAGGCCCAACAAGGAAATACCGTACCGTCAATGGGGACTCGGTGAACCCCACTTGCCCCACCAATCTAAGAAAGCCGATCGAAGAAGAAAGTGATAACGATACAAAGTCCACCAACCGCGTGCTGCAACACCAACTACTGGGGGGTACTCCGATGGTAGATCGTGGTTTCGAGAAAAATAAAACTGGCCACATCAGTCGTGCGCTTTTGCTACAGTAGAAGGAGTTCTGAGCTAGAGAACTGGTTCTTTTTTCACATCATAACTAAAATCATGAAGAGTTTACATTGGCGAATACTCCTAAACCAGTTCCAATAGTTGTTTAAAAATGATTTTCATTTCAAATGAAACAGTGATAAAAGTTACAGTTTTGTTAGAAAATGTCGTTACAGTCATCATTAGCTTAGAGATTAAAGTTTTGGGTACACTCGGGCCAGACGAGGACACTTGGACAGATGTGATTCTTAGAAAGAGAGAGAGAGAGAGAGAGAGAGAGAGAGAGAGGGAGAAAGAGAGAGGGAGGGGGGGGGGTAACACAGTTCTTGGAATTGCAGACTTGTAGATAAATCGCTGTAATTATAGAACTTTGTGTAATGTGTTTTTCTTAAAACTACGTTTTGACATGAATACGTCTTACTTTATAGGACGCCTTTTCGAAATTCGCCCTGTGGAAGAATATTAACTGTACTTAACGCACCAACAGAACTCTTTCTCCATGACACCAGAAATTTAATCAACAATTTATGATTGAATTCTCAACAGTGTGAGTTAATCATAAATAACTCATAAGTTTAGTTATCTCAAACTTTTGGAACAATGAGCAAAACTCATCACGCTTGATTGCCTTTTCCTCACCCGGACGACGGTTTTGAGGTAGTCTCAGGAGAGGTGAGCTGTCACTTTTAACCAGTAGCAGCAAAAACAGACTTTCTGTGAAACGCTTAGTTTGCGCTCTAATTCGCTTGTGAAGCGTCATTTGGATTGGATTCTGGAACGGAATTCTACAACTGAATTTTGGTACTGAATCCAGAACCTGGGTTCTGATTCACCAGAACTTTGAAGTTATTTTTAGCGTTAGAATTTAGTTTCAGAATTTACTTCCAACATTCGGGAACTGGTTTCTTGGCTGGAGTTCGAAAATCGTATCCAGAATTTACATTCTGGAACAAAATTCAGAATTCTGCAACGGAATCCATATCTTGAATTCTCGATCTAGATTCAAAATTTTAGATCTGAACTACAAACCAGAATTTTGAAACTAACTACTGAAACTGAATTAAAATCTTGAGCTCAGATTAAGCATGCTAAAATTGAATCTGAAACTTGGGTTTTAGAATTAGATTTTGGAACTAAATTCAGTGGCTTAATTCAGGTTCGGAATTCAGGTTCATTATTCAGTTCTAGGAATCTGACCATTTTCACAGATTTTTCTATATTTTGCTAAAAAGATTCGGCGTCACAGGACACAGATTTTTTTTTCAAAATTCACAGATTTCTACATGTTTTCAACAATATTTCGCCAAACCGACGGATTTTAAGAACGTTTTTAATGGATTTTCAAAGATTTAAAACGAAAATATCAATCACAGATGATAAACAGATTTTTTCAATTTAAAACACAGATTTGCTCTAGAACTGAATTCTGATTTGGATTCCGAACAAGTATTTGGCAGCTGAATTCGGAGACAGTCCAAGGTTCCGAATTCAGTTCCAGTCATACTTTAGTATAGATTCAATGTTACAATCCTGGAAGCAAAGCAGATTATTGATATTCGGAGGTGTGAAAGAAGCATGTCAGTTTTGTTCCGATTCACGGCCTCCAGTTAGCACTCTGACATTACCCACCCGCCTTTTTTAAGATTGACGCGTGTGATAACTCAAAAGTTTTCCAACTAATTCTTATGGAATTTTGTATAAATCTTTTCAATATCATTATCTTTAATTTAAACATTGAAAATAGTTGACAATATCCACTTGATATTGACCCAAAAATAGTCGAAAAATAGGTACAATATCAAAATTTTGTTCGGAAGCTTGCTAATTTACAATTTTCATTTAATTTGTATTTTTCGAGGTTCAACTAGAAGACATAGGTTTTATGAACACAGCGAAAAATCTATTTTCGACTGTAGTTTTGTTCATTCAAGGGTTAGCCTAATTTTGTGCTTAGGGCACATAACCGTTTTTAATTTTGTTTACATTTCGTCTTCGACTCATCAGTGCATAGCAGTTCAAATTGAACTGTTTAATGCAGAACTCGGCAGTTCAATTTGAACCACTAAGCAAACGTAAAGCACCGATGTGCCATGTCTAAATTGACGTGCCGGACGAAAACGGATCTTCGACTTTAATTGGCCGATTCAGATTTGGTCAGCCTAATTTTGTAGTTCTGTTGTTTATTATTTTTCTAAAAATAGATGTATGAGAAACTCATGGGACTTATTTGAAACCACGATATACTCGTAAAACTGCTCACCAAAAAGTTAGAACAATAGAGGTGATTTTTTCTAGAGCCACCCTTGATGTAACTCGTAACTCGTGCTCAAAATAAAATTTCCTACAACTTTGCGAAACTAGAGAAAATATTTTTGTCTCGCTGATTTCCCATTTCGGATCACTGTGCATTGTCTTCACGGTTGTTTTGTCATGTTCAAACATTAAGCGATATTTATGCTCTGTGCGGTATTTTCAGTTGAAAAATCCTTTCGATGAAAGTACTCTTTCGGCGAAACAACCCATTCGGCGAAACAACCCATTCGGCGAAACGACTTTCAATGAAATGGCACATTCGATGAAACGGCTTTCGGCGAAATGTCCTTCGGTTAAATGGCATTCGGTAAAATTACTCGCTCCCGTCAATCATTGATCATATATCATCTGCCAAAATCGACTTCGAAGGATTGCGGTCAAAATTTTACTTATGAAATGATAACAGATCGACTGAAAAGTTCGTATCGTTTCTATGAGAGGGCGCCACTAGAATTAAATCCATACCATTTTCAGTTAGTACCAACCTTCAAAAGATACGTGTATAAATTTGACAGCTGTCTGATTATTAGTTTGTGAGATATTGCATTTTGAGTGAAGCTACTTTTGTGAAAAAAAAAATGGAAAAAAGGAATTTCGTGTGTTGATGAAACACTACTTTTTGATGAAAAAAAGTGCCGCCGATACCAAAAAATGGCTTGATGAGTGTTACCCAGACTCTGCACCGGGCGAAGCAACAATTCGTAAGTGGTTTGCAAAGTTTCGTACTGGTCATATGAGCACCGAAGACGATGAACGCAGTGGACGTCCAAAAGAGGTTGTTACCGATGAAAACGTGAAAAAAAATCCACAAAATGATTTTCAATGACCGTAAAGTGAAGTTGATCGAGATAGCTGACACCCTAAAGATATCAAAGGAACGTGTTGGACATATTATTCACGAATATTTGGATATGAAAAAGCTTTGTGCAAAATGGGTGCCGCGTGAGCTCACAATCGATCAAAAACAACAACGAATTGATGATTCTGAGCAGTGTTTGGAGCTGTTATATCGAAATAAAACCGATTTTTTTCGTCGATATATAACAATGGACGAAACATGGCTCCATCACTTCACTCCGGAGTCCAATCGACAGTCAGCTGAGTGGACTGCACGCGATAAACCAAACCCAAAGCGTGGAAAGACTCAACAATCGGCCGGTAAGGTTATGGTGTCTGTATTTTGGGATTAGCATGGTATAATTTTCATCGACTACCTTGAAAAGGGAAAAACCATCAACAGTGACTATTATATAGCGTTATTAGAGCGTTTGAAGGACGAAATTTAAAAAAAAAAAACGGCCTCATTTGAAGAAGAAAAAAGTTTTGTTTCATCAAGACAATGCACCGTGTCACAAGTCGATGAAAACCATGCTGAAATTGAACGAATTGGGCTTCGAATTGCTCCCTCATCCACCGTATTCTCCAGATTTGCCCCCCAGTGACTTTTTCCTGTTCTCAGACCTCAAGAGAATGCTCGCTGATAAAAAATTTAGAAGCAATGAAGAGGTAATCGCTGAAACTGAGGCCTATTTTGAGGCAAAGGACAAATCGTACTACAAAAATGGCATCGAAAAGTTGGAAGATCGCTATAATCGCTGTATCGCCTCTGATGGCAATTATGTTGAATAATAAAAACGAATTTTGGCAAAAAAATGTGTGTTTCTATGAAACGATACGAACTTTTCAGCCGAACTGTTTGTTGTTATCGAATCAAAACGATAAAATAAAAATTTTGTACGAATTGAGTGAAGCTTATAGCAATGGTAAAAAATCATATAAAAATTTTATCTTCGTTGAGAAAATCATCGATTCGAATTTTTCCCGAATTCGAATGAAAAATTCTGAAAATTACTAACTTTTTCGGGATGAATCAATTTTTTAATTAGGATACACCCCGATTATTCTGGATTATTCGAATGCATAATTATTTCATCTAGATCGTCCAAAAAATTTATCATGCATGAACATGGATTTCAAGAAAAGTGCGCTTGATATCATTTATTGTTCTGGGTAAAATCATTTTGTACTGTTTGTTACTCCAGTCACCTTTGAGATCTAGGTTCCTCCCATCTCTAGGGTAGCTCAATGGCAAAGCAGTTCCACATACTCAACAATGGACCTTATGTTTCCCCTAGTTTCAAAGTAATTCTAAAAAAAACACACACATACTGTTTCATAAACGAAGCTCCATGCTTTCATATCATCGTAGTTATCCATGTTCAACGTTAGTTTTTTCAGTATCTAACGAGGAAATAGATTGGAAAAAGACCAATGAATGCAAAAGATGAAACTAACTTCTCCTATCCGGAGAGATCGTTTTGCCTAGTGTAATGCTCTAGTGTAACGTAGCTCAGTACATAACCCAACCCTAACGACACCCTTCCAGCATAAGACCAATCCACACATTGCCTCAAAAAACTTATTCACCCTTAATTTCTGCTTCCAGACGCTGATTTGAGATTTTTTTTGGTCTCTTTCGCTGTCATTAGAGAAGATCACACTCCTAATCTTAGCTTAGATCTTAGCTGATGTGTAGTAGCAGCAGTGACGATTGGATTCAGTGGCGCTTTTTCTGTTTAATGATCCTGTGTGTTTCAAATGCACATTTCGCTGTTTCATTCGGCAGTCTTTTTTCAAACAGCAAAAAAAACGTTAAGACGCGCAGGGTGGCTCTTCGTATTAACAACACTAGAAATAATTCGGACTTGTAAATGTTCTCATCATTTGGCAATGCTTTCAATTGCTATCGGTTCTCATTTAAAGCTCGGTTTAAACGCATTGATTGAAATTGAAGCAGAGTTCTCTCCCGAGTGATAAGCTAGGGAACTTGACATTTTTGAGTACCATGATGGTGATTCAATTATCGCTTTGCAGGTAATAAAATTTTTCGCAAGACTCAATGAAAATTCAAAAGTAGTACAAGTTTTGAGCCGCTATAAAGTTGCTTTTTAATGATAGTTATACGCACTGTTGAATTGAATAAAAAACATTCGAGAACTAAATTCTGTTCTCTCGAACTGATAATAAATCAATTACATTTCGGAATCAGTCCAATTATAGAAAAAATAATAAGTGACAAGCATATTAAATTTTGAAAATCTCAGCTATATGGCACATTTCATCACCACCTGTTCGAGCAATCATTCAAAGCTAACCAAAACATGCATTATTAATTACGACTAACCTCGAAACAACTCGTCACACTAATCTCGACACATGGCGGAAATGTTTCCGACGTCTTGTTAAAAATAATTCCATACTTTGACAAACGGTTTACCGCAACTGGTTTGTAAAATTCGGTTGTTACCTACGCATTCCGAGGTCACTGAGCGATGACCAATAGAGCCGATAATTTGAAAAGTTCAAATTCCGTGTCTTGTTTACCTTTTGAGACGCTTTGGGAAAGGAACCTCTCGATTGTAAGACCGGGTCAAATGGAGAACCCGGAAATCACAGCCAAGCTAGTGATTCGGTTTTGATGATGGACCCCTCGTCACCAACAATCGAAAACAAAAATAGCAGAGTCTACCGACTGGGGTGGGTGTCTGTGTATGTGTGTTTTTGGTTCATGGTGTGAATTCGCATTCTGTTTCGGTCTGGTCCAGTCACAGTCCAAACATGCACTTACACTCACATACACACATGCGGTGAGAAACCTGTGGTCGTCTGAAGACGACATTGTAGGCGCGCGGTGTTGAACATTGCCAACAGGGAAGGAGGCAATATGATGTAACAGTGCAGGCTACTCGGTATGCGATGCCCGATTGCGAACGTGCGCGCGCTTGGTCCATATACCTATTTAATGTTGTGGCTGACTTGCTGAAGCCCCTGTCAATATGAAGTGAACGGAGGTGAAGAAGGAGCAGAAGGTGGCCCGGTCACCACCCGGTCGGTGTCAGAGGCGGGCCCCAGCAAACGGACGAACCTCGTCTCCACATTCGGATGGGTGAGGTGTTTCAGTGTTTCTGGTGATCGATGTGTTATTTATAGGTTGCAAAGTACATCAAGATATGCATCTAATTATGCCGGAATGGGTAATCATCTTCCGCGCCTCCCTTTCTATCATCTATCTCTTTCGTTTTCTCTCTTTCTCTTTCTCTTTCGTTTGGTGGTGATCATCAGAGATGAAATATAGACAACAAGATGTTTGTTGTAAAAGCGAACGCGTCGGCGAGTCTGGAATCCGTGAATGAATCGCGTTCGTTAGGGTAATTAAATCGAACGAGTTAAAAACATAAATTTTGTGATGAAAGAATAGCGGCATTTTTCGAGTGTTTTATTCATTTTCATAACCAGCAGCGATTGGAGCGAGTTGGAGCAGAATTTCGATCTCAACTCGATCGGACATTCGGAGCTACTTCGATTTTGGGCAGCGCATATTTTTCAATTAATGACTTACGGTGAATTTGCATCACACGGAATAATGTTCATCTGAAGAACAAGAATCCAGAGATTTTATATTTTAATTATGAAATATTTACTATTCCGCTACTTCATTTTTTAGTTGTATGATCGATCTCAACATTTTCAAAGAAATCAATTTCTCTTTAAAACAGTTCACAGCGCATCAATCTTCATTTTTTTCAATACATTGACTAGGACTCCTCATCAAAAGTAGGATAAATATTTTTGAGCGTAGGTTATGAAGGTCGTCATTATCTATTGGTCATTGGAAGCACCGATCACTGCAAGAAAATCACATCTGTGTATGTTTACTCTTTTCTCCGGGTTCACCCAAAGCTAGATGGAATGGCTTTCAGAGAAAATAACCTTAACTTCTCTTCAACACCCTTTTTGTGGGTATAACAATTATTCTGCCTCAGCTTTTCGAGTTTAGTGGATTAACATTTGTTTTGCCCATCTCATGCTGCTCATTGGCTTCAGCAAAGACTGTTTTTTGTACGATTTTGGATACTTTTTTCCAGCCTTATCCAAAAGTTGTAATGGATGAAACATGGGACGGACTGATAGTTTACAGGCCGTGATCTTACAAACCCGTGGTCGTGTGCTTGAGTACCGACCTAGAAGGGTTCCCAGTGTCAATAGGACCGATGCACTAGAAATACAACGCTTCTGTATGCTAAAAATCGGTTTGCACAGGTTGAAATTCGAAGAAAGTTCATGCAGAAATACATTCATCCATTGGAAAAATCAGTCTTGAGTCAAGTTGGTTTCTCTACCGTGGCAAAACAAATAGCTTTTCGTACTGAAAACGTGTGCAAAGTCGACCATGATTTTGACACTTTTTCTGTTGATTCCTGGTATTGCTCATTCAGTATCGTTTTTCCAGTAGAATAAAACACGCAAAAACTACAATCATGGGCACGAAACACGAAAAGTTTCTTTACTCAAACAAAAGAAATATCAATTCAATATTAAAAAAAAACTCGTTGGCATTCCTAACATAGAAAATCAGCAGTTTAGAATCTTCGTCCGTTGGCCTCCGTAATTGTGTTCGATTCCCGAATTAGAATTTATAATTGCAGTATGACAGAAACACTTGTCATGCTACTGTACTGCTCACTAAGAATGAACTGCGAAGATTTCGGAAACAAGTCGAGAGCCGTAACCTTCCACTTGAAATGCATGTAGTTTTCTTTTTTTAATATTCATCGCGTTTCCATTTTCAGCTTGTTAATCGTATGTAAAAATGCAAATGTCACGATACAGGTAGCATTACGGGGAGTAAAATTATCTGGCTCCTTAAAAAGGTGTATTTTGGTATGAACTTCGATTGTTTAATTTGCAGCAATCATCCACTTTGAATTTATCTCTTCAGATATAGCATTTCTGTACTGGAATTTTCTGTCAGTCACCTTCGACGTAGCGTACAATATTCTTCGCACAGCAACTGTATTGGGTAAACAATACGTGTTACAATTCTTAATGATTTCCTTTCTGTTCCGCGTGTTTCCAAAAATCCTTTGGTTGTTTTCGGTACTTCATCTAATTCAATTACAGATTTGCAGCATTCTTCGCAAATCACGTTGGGACAGCTCCAGAGATTCCATGTGAACGAATAAGTTAAGTTTACTCCATTTCACTACAACAATAAACATAACAATAAAGCTTATCACAGAACGAAAATAAAACACTTTAAGAAGGAACTACCTGTTGTAGCAATTGAAAAAAAATCCTGTTTACCCTTTCTGTCAGTTATTTATATCCAGGTCTAGCAAGGTTAGCATTTCGCGGTATTAAGGATTGAGGTTGTTAGATTTTTCTTCAAAACTAGGTCGAATCAGACTATTTTTGCAAAATTTATTTCTTAATTTACCTCGGTGCGGACTAGATTTTCACAGCCATAAGCCGATACCCATGAAATCTGAAAACAGGTAAATTTATTAGCTAGAGCTACAAATATTTCATCATCAAATATAAAGAATTCTTATGATCCGTTTTTACAACGCTTTATGTTGACAACCAATCAATTCGGGGAGATAAAAAATGAGACCGAACGTGTTTGCCTACGAATATTGGAGAATTAGCATTGCCGATCACAGCAGGTTAGGCAAAAGAAATAGTAAATGGTGTTATGGTAATTCAGTACTTTTATGGAACCACCTCTGGAATCGATCATTTTGTTTTTCGAAAAACAATAATCTTTAGGAATTTGATGAGCTATGAATGAGGATGTATTCCATCTTACTATTCTCGTTCAAGCAGTATGCTTTGATTGAATACATCAAACTCGATACTTTCATTAGGGTGGTTCAAAATACTGATGGAAGTTCAATTTCTGAATTGTCAGTTTCGTACTTTCAGGGATGTAATGATGACCACCCCATATGTACGTTCTTCGTCCATCTAGGAAACCTGTTCCGTTTCATTCATCCACACCAGCAGGACCGGTATTAGCACAGAAATTATTGATATGCTAATTGGGTTAGCAGCTCGACATTAGAAGCCTGCTGGCTCGATGCTAGCCAGCACGTAAACTTGCTTCAGTTCCGCCAAAAGTTTCTATACTTGGATGCTTCCGAGAAGGTCAAACGCAGCCAGCGCGAGTTGACAATGTCGTGAATGATAAGCAAATTTATGACTTTTGAAAACCTTGTTGAATCGATCCCGAGACTGACTGACACTCGCACCAAAAATATCAATCTACAAAACATGTTCGAAAGACTATTTTTTCAATGTCAATTGATGGGCCATTGAACTTGTGCTGGCGAAAAGGCTTAACCAGTTTTGGATTCGTAGCAAAAAAAATGTCAAACACGTGTTTGACACAACGTGACTGTCCGATAGGTGCCATAAAATTTTGAATCGTAAAATAACCTCTCTCGTTGGATCAGCAAACAGACAAATCCTGAAACGTTGAATGAAAGCGCCATCCATTGAGGATCGGCCACCCGTAGTTTGGAATAGGCCAAACCCAACCATGCTGGGAAACTGCAATCAAACCCGACGAGCTAACACGGATTGTTGTCCAGTTCAGATGTTGTTTACCTGCCTAAAGTAAACTCATCGCTGGTAAATAGCGAAAGTTGTTCATTCTACAGTATTCCGAGAAGAAAATCTTGACTGGAGGATGTTTGCCTTCTTGAAAAAGCGAGAATGATTCGCACTTTGTTGGCTTCTTACGCAAATGAATGATAATGTGTACCTCCTTCGGCAAATAAAACGTAGAACAGCAACCACAACAACTACAATCACTGCGGCACACAAAGCCAATAATAATTAGTCGAAGGAAAATCTATTCGAGCAATCACTTGGATGTAGTTTTTTTTCTCTTTCTAAGGAAAAAATCGCTATGCATTACACTCGAGTACCGAAGGTTGACTGGAGGGTAGAATGTGCGCACATTCATCCCAATGCGCCATTCTTGGAGTTTTTTTTTCGGATTGACGTACCTCAAGAGGGTCATCGTTTTAACGATCTCTTTGGTTATTGACTACTGTCATTGTGCAATAGATCCGGTTGGGATTTCATTAAAGTTACACGTTTTTTTGTGATGTCAATTCTGCTATTAACAATCGACAGAATGCATCTGCAAATTTGAAGCGAATAGTCTATATACTTATAAACTTTCAATTTCTCGGTACACATAACGAGTAACGAATCGAGGACTTCCGTTAAGTAAGTACTCCACAATAGTTTCGGGTGGGTTACGCTATGATTGTCTTGTGAACCCAATTCCGTACCAGCAGTACCAAACACGCTTGGGAACTGCGCTCGCGTTCATGTTTTTGGTCCGGAGTCAACATGCGCGTCACTCAGGGGCAAATATTTTGACGTGAAAACGTCTTACTTTAGCGCGGGACACCTTTTCAATATTTACCATCCGAGAAAGTAATGAGTTTTTGATCGTAATCATCTCCTGTTGTACCAAACGTCTCTCTCCTGCTTTCAGAAACGTGTTCAGTAATTTTTGAGAAAAAAAATTCAGTTCTGCGAGATAACCATTAATATCAAGAAAAAAAATCTGTGACGCGTTTCGACGTAAACCACCAGGAACACTCACACTGGGTAGGTAGATGCTTCAGAATGGATCCGCTATATGCAAGACTGTTATCATGGTATTACAAAAAAAATTCCATCAATTTCACTTATTCGGTTCTTTTTAGGACCAACAAATAAATTCCGAAGAATTGATGCCAAATTTTCTTCCATTCATTAGTGAAATAATCAATCAAGAAACAGTCCGAGATATGAGATTCCGATCAAAAGGCTTTCTGTGAAACATTTTATCGGCAAAAACTTCCTGTGAAAATAATTACCTCCTTTCGTGGCCCTTTTTTTTCGACGAAAACACTCCGTAAAACGCTGTTTGACGAAAAGGTTTTCTGTGAAACGCCTTACGATGAAAAGGCTTTCTATAAATCGCTTTTCGGCGAAAACGCATTGTGAAATGTCTTTCCATGAAATTTCAATTTTATTTCTGTGAAACGGTTTAGTTTTTTCAAGGTTTTATGTTTCAATTTTAATTTCAATTTTACTTCTGTGAAACGCATTCCATGAAAAAAAGTTTTTTTTTGGAAAATGCCTTTCGACAAAAAAGGCTTGTCATGTAAAAGGCTTTTGCGAAACGCTGTTGGACAAAAAGTTTTTTTTTTGTGAAGCGCTCTCACGAAAAAGTTTTTGATAAAGCTTTCTGTGAAACGCTTTTCGATGACAAATGTTTTTTTTTGTGAATTGCCTTTCGACGAAAAGACTTTACGTAAAACGCTGTTCGTGAAAAAGGTTCTTGCGAAGCGCTGTTTGACGAAAAGGCTTTCTGTGAAACACTTTTCGATGAAGAAGCTTTCTGAGAAACGTCTCGCGTTGAAAATAATTTCTTTGGAACGCCTTTCGGTGAAAGGTTTTGAATGAAACACTCCGATGAAAATGTTTTATTTGAAACACCTTTCAACATGCTGTTGGAATGTCTTTTAAAAAAAAGTTTCTCTGTGAACCGCCTTTCCGATAAAATGTTTTATATGGAACGCCTTTAAACGAGATTTTCTTGGAACGCCTTTCAAGAAGACTTTTTTGAGAAACGCCTTCCGACAAAAAGGGCTTACTGCGAAATGCCCTTTGGAGAAAAAGGTTTTTTGTAAAACGCCGTCCAAAAGGTTTTCTGTGGAACGCCGACGAAAAGACTTTCTGAAATGCCTGCCATGAGCATTGAAACACTTCGATGAAAATGTTTTATTTGAAACGCCTTTTAACGACTTTTTGTTGGAATGTCTTTTAAAAAAACGTTTCTCTGTGAACCGCCTTTTCGATGAAAATGTTTTATATGGAACGCCTTTAAACGAGATTTTCTTGGAACGCCCTTCAAGAAGACTTTTTTTGAGAAACGCCATCCGACAAAAAGGGCTTACTGCGAAATGCCTTTCGACAGAAAGGTTTTTTGTGAAACGCCGTCGAAAAGGTTTTCTGTGGAACGCCGACGAGAAGACTTTTTATGAAATGCCTGCCATTAGCAAGCTTTTTGCGAAACGCCTTTCGACAAAAAAACTTCGTGAAGCGTTATTCGACGAAAAGGCTTTCTGTGAAACGCTTTTCGATGAACACGCTTTCTGAGAAACGTCTCTCGTTGAAAATGTTTTCTCTGAAACGCTTTTCGGTGAAAGGTTTTGAATGAAACACTTCGATGAAAATGTTTTATTTGAAACGCCTTTCAACGACGACATTTTGTTGTTGATAAAAATGTTTTATATGGAACGCCTTTCAACGAGATTTCTTTGAGCGTCTTTCAAAGAAAACTTTTTGAGAAACGCCTTTCGACAGAAAAATTTTCTTTGAAACGTCAACCAAAAAGTTTCCTGTGAAAGGACGACTAAAAGGCTTTTGTGAAACACCTGTCATGAAACGAAGTTTTTGCGAAACGCCTTTTGACAAAAAGACTTTGTGAAGCGTTGTTTGACGAAAAGGCTGTCTGTGAAACGCTTTTCGATGAAAATCCTTTCTGTGAAACGCCTTTCGCTAGAAAGGCTTTCTGCGAAACGCATGAGAATGTTTTATTTGATACGCCTTTCAGTGAAATTCTCTTGGAACGCCCTTCAAAGAAATTTTTTGTGAAACACCTTTCGACGAAAAGGCTTTAGTGGAACATTTTTCGGCGAAAAAGTTTTAAGTGAAACATTTTTCGGCTAAAAGATTTCATGTGAAACGGCATTCATTGAAAACTTTTTTGTGAAATACCTTTTGACGGAAAGACTTTCCAAGAAAGGTTTTCTGTAAAACGCTTTTTGACAAATAGGCTTGTCGTGAATTGCTTTTAGGCGAAAAGGTTTTTTTATTAATCGTCTTTCCATGAAATGATTTTTTATGGGTAACGCCTTTCGACGAAAAGGCTTACCGAGAAACGTTTCTCGACGAAAAGGCTTTCTGCGAAAGGCCGTTTTCAGCGAAACACTTCTTGACAAAATTTTGTTTTTGTCAAAATGGTTGAAATGGTGGACCGAAACAGATGCTAAAAACAGTTGCGATGAAGCACTTTAGTGTAGTAATGCGAAAAAATGTTTTCAAATGAATATATTTGATTCGGCTCTAAGAAACAATACCGCTGAAAATTGTGTAATAATTCAAACGTCGAAGCTGTTCATATATCGAAACGGCTTTCGATGAAAAAGATCTCTATAAAATTACCTAGGAGCAGATGGTCCAGTTCCACAGCGAAATGTAGTAATCAATGTTGCTTTATTTTCATTAGATTTCCGCTTGAGCTAATAAACTTATAAAACCGATACACTGAAGAAAGATGTAAATAACATTCCGAAATACGTATCTGTATTATAACGTTTGATACTCTTTTGTGAAAATAGTGACTTTGTGAGAGTGTATTGACGTGACATAGTAGAATTAAATGGCACAACAACAGTACTATAAGTTTACTTTCATGTTTCTCTTATAAGTTTAAATATTACTGTGAAAGGCCTTTCGACGACAAGGCTTTCTGTGAAACATTTTTCGACGAAAAGGCTTTATGTGAATTGTCTTTGTACGGAAAGTTTTCTCTGAAAGGCCTTACGATGAAAGGACTTTCTGTGAAATACATTTCATAATGGTTTTTTGCGAAGCGTCTTTCGTTGAAGGGTTTTAGATAGAACTCATTTCGACGAAAAGGTTTTCTGTGGAGCGTCCTTCGGCGAAATGGCTTTCTGTGAAATGCTTTTCGACGAACAGGCTTCTCGTGAAACGCCTTTCAACGAAAAGGCTTTCTATGAAAGACCTTTCAACGAAAAGTCTTTCCATGAAAGACCTTTCAACGAAATGGCTTTTCATGAAAGACCTTTCAACGAAATGACTTTTCATGAAAGACCTTTAAACGAAAAGGCTTTTCGTGAAACGCCTCTCAATAAAAACAGTTCTGAGAAAAAAAACGCGATTTTTTTGCGAAACACCTTCAGATGAAAGGGGGTTTTGTTTGGAACGTTATTCAACGAGATTTTTTGAAATGCCTTTTAACTAAAAGCTATTTTCCGAATAAGCTTTTTTGAAAATCATCTTTTCATGAAAAGTTTTTTTTTGAAAAGGCTTTATGAAGAAAAGGCGTACTGCTTTGGATTCCGTTGAAAGGATTTTTTACTAAAACGGTTTCAGCAAAACACATTTGAACGATAAGAGTTTTTGCAACACTTTTCGTCTAAAGCATTTTTCGGCAGTTCCGAGAAAATAGTTTTCGTATAAAAGATTTTTGTGGACCGAAGAAAATGCTAACGGAACGGATTTCAGTCGAACACCAATCCTTCGACAAATTGGATCTTATTGGAGGACGTCTTTCTACTAAAATCCTTTTTTAAAAACATTTTATATCGAAAACCTTCTCGGCAGACAAACAAGCTCGTTGTCGGAAGCCTTTTCTACGTTAAGATTTTCAGTAAAAACAAAATGTTCGGCGGGACGCCTTGCAACGAAAGAGTTTTGGAAAAATGCTCAATATCGGAAAAATTTTCAACGAAAATAATTCTCATCTATTTCATTTGTGTTGCGTTTCGTCTTCGACCAGTGGTGTCTCATCATAAAATTTACTAGTTGTGCACTGCTTATGTGATAGGATATCAGATGTAAATGTTCATTGTAAGTGAAAACTAAAGATTGAGGAAAAAAGATTCGCTTGTGTTTTCCAATACAATGGAATAACGATATACTTTCGGATGGGGATTTTTTATTAAACTGATTTTGTATCATTGATACAATAGAAGAATTTGGTGCTTTGCTTGTCGAGATGATCTGTCAATAACCTCAATAATCGCTTTGACGTTGCAACTGAGACAGCAATTTGTTTTCAACTGCCATAAGCATAAACCACTGGAGCGTCCAGGAGACACTTACTTGTGCATACAAGTTCTCACAGACAGAGAGAACAACAAATTTCTGTATTTCATTCGAATCGGATTATTTCGATCGAATACGAAATTTTGCATTCTGTATCTCGATCGGGTTCAAGCATTCCATACGAAAGTATCACTCGATCGAATACAAAAATGCATTGTGATGTAAAAACATTCGATCCGATATAAATATAAATACAGAAAACTGGTGTTCATTTGATACCATTTGATCTGCTTTTATCGATTGAATAGAGATTGAATGTGGATAGGGATGCAGTTAATTCCTTCAATTTGATCGGTTGTGCAGTGCACGAGGTGCCCATAAGGACGAGACGCCACTGTCTTCGACTCATCAGCGCATTAACAGTTTATTTTGAACTGCTAATGCCACCGCGCAGTACAACATTCACTAAACGTTTGTTTACCCGTTTCATATGGTATCGATTGGAGTGATACTGTCATTTTACAATGTTAATCAATTATAGAAAAAAGAATCGCACAGAACTTACTCTCATTTGCTTTTCACTAAATGAATCATCTTTTGCTTACCTGTAAAGAAATAGAAAATGGAAATTTAGTTTTTGTTGAATAACATTTTGATGATATAGAATGATTGTCTCTATTGCTTAAGATATAAGCTCTATCAAAGTGTTACGAGCAATTAACATTCTCTTCGCCAAAACATACAATTTTCTGCAGGAAACTTTCTACCGACAATCAGGAATGTGAAAGGTTATGAATCATAACAACTTGATAAAAAAAACACGTGATTCGATTTCTTCGCAAATAAAAGAAGTAAGTATTATTCACGACAGTTTGTTTTTTCGCAAGACCAATTCTGCACCCAATTACGGCCCCCTTCAGAACCCGTTCCGCGATTTCAGTGTCGTTCGGTGAGCGCGTAGTCGGCGGTCTCCGTTGCGCAGTTCTTCGAAACCGGCAGATCCGGACGGAATGTTGCAACCCTAACTAAGAACTCTAATCTGCGCACCGCAGAGATTGCCGTAAAAAGCGCGAAAATGTTTCGTGGCTGTATAAACTTTCTAAACAGAAGCATATCCGAGGTGATTTCAGTATCTCTGGTTACTAAACCGGCGAAGCGGATCAAAAGCGCGTTCGATCTCGGCATGGAACGATCAATTAACCCAGATAACAACTGGCAACCAACCAACCAACCAACCAGCCACAGCAGGTTGGTCGGTTCTTACGCAAAAAGCTCTCCGATTGTGAGGTGAGTTCAGCGTGTTGCAGTCATGATGTGAGCACCCAGGTCAGAAAGCAACGCATGATTACTATGCAAATTAGTGTCCACAACCGTAGATACCCGACCCGAGACAGTCGAACAATGTCCAGATCCTACCTTCCGAAGTATCGCCGCCGCACTGTCGCTTCCCCCCTCTTCGGCTCAACATTTTGTCCAGAGGATCATTTTCAATTGCAATTAATTTGCTTTCTTTTCACCTTTTGCCACCGCAAACGGTCCGGAGCCACCCGTTTGACGATGTCTAAGGCAAAGGCAGGCAACGTAGCACCGAACAACACCCGAAATAGAAACAATTTGTCGAGTCAGTACATATTGGGTTAATTAAATACATAAACGATAGCGCCGAAAAAGAAGCAACAATCCGGTGAAAACAAACGTTCGGTGGTGTCTGGCCTCCGACGGTCACGGCGCGGTACGCTACAACAGTTCGGACAGGTCGGTAAAATCGATTATAAACGGTTATTTATGCTGGGTTATCACCCTTCCCGCTCTTGCCCACACAGTCTTAGTAGGCTGCGCACGTTTCTGACTCAATGGAATCCGACGAAACCTACCACAGTAGTAATCAGTATGAATTGTAGTGGAAAGAAGTTTGTGTGTGCGCGCGAACGAGAGAGAGAGAGAGAGAGAGATAGCGAGAGTCAGAAACATGCCTGATGACACTTTTTCATTGGTGCATCGCGCGTTCGAATACGGTAAACCACTTCCTGGTTCGTACAATAGTTGAAACCCTTGAATCGATACCTGTTGCCATGTTCGCCACGGTGAGTCGGAACTTGTTCCGTACAACGACACTGTAACATCCAGTTTAACTTCGCTTATGTGATGATTTCCACTACGATAGCAGCCCAAGTTCGATTTCGAATGGATCTAATCTCGACGGTCGCCCGAAAATAAATTACACTTCTCTTACACAACAACAACAACAACAGTGACAACACCCCACAGATCAGTGGGTCAGTGTCGGCACAATGTGAGATGCACTACAAAGATGAGGTGGACAAAAGTGACATTCCAAAGCCCCACCTACTGCGATGCGTAGGGTCTGGGTCTGTCGGTCTAACAGTATGCGCATATTTTTGCGTGTGGCGTCGTCCGCTACCCTGCTGTCAGTCTGCATGATGATGGCGGCGGCGAAACGGTGGCAGATCGGTGGAAGAGGCGTCTGAAAAAGGGCACCGTTTGATTATTTTTTTTTTTCAATTGACCGCTATCAGTGTCTGTGAACAGTTCGACTGATTAGCTAAGGTTTCCGCGAAACATACTCGAAATAGTGTTTGGGTTTTTCCAGTAACGAAAATAATTTGATTGAATTGACACATGTCACTCACAGAAAAAAATATTTTGTGAATTTACATTTATTTTCATGCACATATTTGGAGCAGGCAATTGAATGGAAATTTACATTACAAAACGAAGCGGTTTGTAAATATACAGTATTGTTCATTGAAAAACTAAATGAATTTCAATGTAATTTTACATCAATCATGGTTTTAAATCAGATTTTCGTTTCAACTGATGTCTATTTAATAGTACTATCGGTTTACATGTCGTGTAAGTTTCATCTTTTCTTTCTGTGCTGGTCAGTGCCAATCAGAGCACGTCATGGTGAAACGTCTGAAGCATTTTCTCTTACTAGGACTAAACGTTCGCGATATATCCAATTCGTCGTTCAGTAGGATTTGTGAGAAGTCATTTTGAAAAGTTACTAATGTCATCTCCCAGCATCGAAAGATGACATTTTGGAGCCGAGTAGTAATTCAAAATTAACATTAAACAAAAGCCATATAGTATAATTGAAAATTGTTTACTTTCCTCAGGCTGTTTGATTTGATTTCCAATTTTTTATTGTTATGTTCCGCCTCCGACTCAACAGTGCATTAGCAGTTTATGTTGAACTTCTAACACCACGTAAAAGTTCAACGTAAGCAGCTAGGCAAACTTAAAATTAGTGCTATTTGATTTTACATCTTTTGTACCGAAGCTTCATTTATTTACTGAAGTTTCGAGAGAAAATACAGGAAGCTTTGGTGCAAAGAGTGTAGATGGTTATAGCGGTCTGCTTAGCGGTTTATGTTGAACTGTTAGGTGGCGTTAGAAGTTGAACATAAACTTCTAATGCACTGCTGAGTCGGAGGCGAAACCTAAGAATGAGAAAATGGTATACACGGTGGGCAATTCGTTCGCGAACGGTTCTTTTGAAAGAGTGAATGAGCAATAGTCCACTTTTCGAGAACGGTAGTTCCTCAGTTAAAAGTCGTGGGACCTTTTTTTTGCTCGCTGACCCGAGAACGATATTTCTCTAATAAGAAAGCTGCATCAAAAATTCTGGGGACCTGTTTTTTTTTGTTCGCTTAAGCTAACAAAACTAAGTAAGAACTAATGGCTCTGGAGAACTAGTTATTTCAATAGAACTGTTTTGCCCATCTCTAATACATTGAGGTCTCTTTTCACGCGAGATGGACGTACCGCGTGAAAAAACATGTAGAAAACGCGTAACTTCGTAAATTCGCGTAAAAAACCACGTAACTTTAGAAATCCGCGTAAAAAACCGCAAAACTAAATTAAAAAAAAAATTGATGTCAAATGTCTTAGAAATTCCAACAACATAACATGAAACATTTTTTTGGAAAAATATCGACTTAAGGACTTAAAAAATTTTATGATTTCCGAAACCGAAATTTTATTTTGATGCCAAATGTCTTATAAAGGCATGAAACGTCAAGATCGGTGTAATCTAATTTTTTTAAATAAACGAAAAGTTTCTAAGTATTAGAGAGTTGACTTAAAAAAAATCGGTATAACACCAGATCTAAACGTTTCATGTATTTCTAAGACAAAACATGAAAAACTTGGAAAAAAACCAGTTCGCCAATCCCCCCTTAGATACACCACTGAGGACCTTATTACCGGTAATACTTCACGGTAAAAACCAAGTAAAGTGAGTGTTGGCATTTATTATAGAAGTCACTAAGAGAATGAAACAATCACCTTGATGAGTTTAAAAATATTGTTCACTGCATTGATCGCTTCATTTTGTGCTTGGTACTGGAAATAGGAAAATCAAGTGAAGTGATATGTGAGTGAATTGTTCGGTGTATTGCGATCTTTCTCCGCTGACTATGAGTGTGTTCGAAAATTCAAGACGCAATGCGCTGAGATTTTACCCGTCGAAAGAAAAGTGTGTTGAAAATTTTTTTCCAGTCGTACAGAATAGCGTACGTGTGTTGCACGTACGCTTGGAGTCACCCTATTCCTTCTTAGTTGGTCTTCGAGGTTGCCATGTAAATCGCTGATCTCTTACAAAAATGAATTGGCCAGATAGTGTCAAGCTGCTCACTACGGTAAAGCTTGCGAGTGAACATCTACAGTGCTGTTCGAAATAATAGCAGCGCAAAATTTGGTCGAGAATAAGTTTCCGTTAGAGTTTTGTATTCCATCCTTAATTTTGGATCACAACTATAGTCCCGCATAATTCACTGCATCCACGATGCATGAGATTCAGATAATGTAGCCTACTCCGCTGAAAGAGCAGATTTATACCCCGATTTTTGCACCACCGAGTTTAGCTGACAATAACAACTTGTTGAACATGAAAACGTTGAATACAACAGGAAAGATCATTCCACCATTTCATGCGTGTGTCTGATTATTAGGGTGCCAATAGAAAGGAGTCATCCTTAACCTCAACCTCCACCTCAAAAAAGTTCCTATGTCAAATTGGAGTTAAATCTGACATGAGTAAGTTATGCCGTCCGGCGGCCAACGTTTGGAAATGTTCAATCTTGAGAAATCACCAAAAATTCCGAAATTGAAGTCTCTTTCCAAGTCGATTAAAAAATTTATGACACCAAATCACGACGTCGAAATCGATTACGGAAATTTTTCAAGATCGACGAATTTTCAAACTTTGATCGCCGGCCGAAACCACTTACCCATACCGTATTAAGCTCAAATTTAGCAAATGGGCTTTTTTAGAAGTGCTTAAACTTTTGAGCACTACCGCTTTACGATTAGAGATGGCACCCTAATGAGCATCCTTCAGTCATTACCGAGGATTGTGCATGCGCACCAGAGAAACCAATTCCTTCTTATGTGACTTTCAGTCAGAATTCAATGTACTCATGGAAGTAGCTGATCATCTACGACAATCAGCTGACCTCATGTCAATATTTCCAAAAGAATACATCTATATCCAGAGACAACTCCGATCCCAATTGAGGTGACCATTCCTTCTTGCAAGTGCAACAGATCGCATATTCGATGCTTTCTTTCGAAGAATTTTTGAAGAAGTCCAAACAGCTTCTCGGCCGACTGTTTGAAAACTTCGAGCATTTTCACTGCATTTGAATTTTGCTTGAATATTTCCAAGCCATCGAATCCCGCTCTGAGTAGCATTCCAAAACGTTATTACCGGAATCGGTACTGTTTCCTAACCAGACACGTTTCACTCGAACCCATGCTAAAAACAGGCTTCATCCGAGGAATGCGCTCTGAATCAATCGCTATTCTTTATGCATCCGCACCAAATTTAGGCGTCCCTTGAACCGATTTGCGCTAAGCAGATGATTCGAGCATTTAGGACGATATTACTGCTAGAATTCATGTAAATTAAAGAAAACAAATTGGGATATTTTCAAATCTACTATCAAAAACCTCCTACCATTCTTGCAGAACAAACTGTGTTTTGTACATTTCTATCTCCTTCGCATCTTTCTTTCAAGCAAATTAATGGCAATTTCCGTGAAAAATTAGCTCCAGAAAACTTATAGTACAAAATATATTGCTTAAGCGACAGAAGATCACAAGAAATTTGTTGAAACAAATTTTTCTTCAAACGCAAAAATAAATTGCCTGACATAAAAAGACGGGTGATTAATATCAGAGATATAATTGGATGTCGTGAATACGAATGAAACTGACACGCTTTCTTCAAAGTACTGAACATTGAAAATAGTTCTAGTTAGTTGATTAATAGTGTCAATTGTGCAAGATGTCGCTTCTTCGGTTTCTTGGCTATAAAGGTGCACCTGTACCTACACAAAATTAAACAAGGAAAAGATGTATTGGGTTGCAGAACTGCATACGTTCCGAATTGTTGAATTTCCAAGAATGCGAAACTACTGTATCGTACTCAATTCGTTTGAAGCGAACATGGTCGAAAAAACTTCAAAAACGTCAACTTCGACATGAGCACGTAATTTTCCATCATGACAACGCTCGGTCGCATGTTGAGGTTTTGTGATTTGAAAATAACGAATGGAAAATCTTAAAAAAAAATTCCTTGTTATTGCTTTCTGGTTGAATAACAGAGTCTAATGTTAGACTCGTGAGAATTGGATTACTGTGAGGCATCTCAGTAAATAAATAAAAAATCAAAGATAATCTCTTCACCACAAACCGAAACAAGCCCAGCTACAACGATGAAACCAAAACTCGTTCATTGAATTGGCCTTAACACTGAACTCTTTCGATCGAAAGCTGAGCTCAATGTCATTCTTCGCACTTCCGAATCCGCTAGATTCGTACATCGAATTCTACCTGTCCGCCACCTGCCTTCGCCATCAAATTTCGTCTACCGACCTGGGGTCGGAAAGTTTATTACCATTCAGTGAACCTGTCGAATTCCGACTTCGAACTGTCTATTATAGATGAAACAGGTTTCCGACGGTGGTGTCTACGATGACGACGACGGCGGCGGCTGACGATTTGAAGTTCGACCGGTCTGCGCGGGGAAACAGGATTTTCGGAATCCCTTTCGCGAGTCCGGATAGAACTACGCACTTGTTTCGGTGTCGTTGGCGTGCGGATCAACATTCTTACCAGGGCCATCGTCGTCACCCGGCCGAGAGCGGGTGGCACATTTGGATTCGATTAGTCGGTCTGTTTGTCTGTCCGTACGTGCGGTCGCACTGATCTCAGGGGACCCTCGGTTTACCATTGCCTGCCTGATGCAACCGACGGTCAATGTCACGAAACATTTTGCCTCGCACCGAACTCGCCAGTCATGCTTGAGTTTCCATTTTTGCTTTTGGTTTCTCGCTGGTCGTAAAATGGGTTTTCCACAAAACGAGGAATCATCGCTGTGCGGTTTTGCCTCATTGAAAGTTATATTTTAACTGCCCAATTTTATACGATGGATTTTTCGAGGAGTTGATTTGATTGGTGAATTTTTATTACAGCCTGAATCTGAATTAGTCCCATCTAGCAATTTACATCTACTTTTGAAAAATCCAGATTCAGTTCCTTGTAGGAATTGGTGTTTTGAAGTTGTTTTATATTTGATTGTTTCTAACGAGCTAAACAAACGAATCAAGAATTCAATTCCAGTTGAACTATTATGAAATTTACATCTTTCAATCGAAACTGACTTCCTTAAAATTGGTTCAGTAATCTCTGAGAAGCATTGTGACAGATATATCAGAACTACCTTCAATATTTGAGGATAATTAAACAAATCCACCTGGTAAACAGTTTCAGAGATTCATTTCTTTTTTTGCCATCATGAGTAATATCGCCATCAAACCGAAACTCTGTAATCGGAGCTCAGATCCGAATAGAAATTAATAGCAGGCTTTTGGTAGCATTATACCTTTCATATCAATTGAAGTTTTCCAAAATCTGAACTCGTCGTCTCTGACGAATCGATTTGAGTTCTTCAATAAACGTAACTCTAGAACCGGTACTCCGACTCGGAATGAATTCTTTTACAAATCAATGTGAGTTCCATTTTGAAGTGTTAGCTCATATCCGAATATGAATAACGAAAAGGGATGTTGAAGAATTCTTTCCATTATCAAATATACCTATCCTAAACTCTGATAAAAAAGATGATCTGGATAAAACCCTTAAAACATTCCATTTCATATGCTTAATCTTGATTAATCTTGATTACTGGACAATTTCAATTATGTAATCTTCTGGCCTGTGGAGTGCGTGTAAGTGTCTCTGCTTACGTGTCTGTCGACTTACTTTGGACGTGAGTATATTTCAATTTACTAAGAGGCGTTGTGTTTGGTAAAGAAAACTTGATGAACACATAGTTTGTTATACGGATGGTTCTCTGTGAGATGGCGATACCGGTGCTGGTGTCTACTGTCGCGAAATGTGACCAGTGCAATCACATTCGCTTGGTGAATACAGTACTGTGTTACAAGTAGACTTGATTCTATGAGGGGCACTTCAACAGAGAATCTGTGATAAACGAATTGATAACAGATTCCGACAGTTAGGCTGTTTTCAGGGCACTCAAATTGAAGACCTCAGCATTTCAAGTGCAAACAAGACCTATATTTTGGATTCATCGTTATGAGCTTCAGTATATCGTTATTAATTTTGATTTCTGCGGTTCAGCTCCAGTGTTGAACAATTTGATATTATAATACTACGTGTGCAGCTCTGCGATCGAGCAATGTTTACTGCCTTTCGCCCCACCTTATTCAAATGTGTTTTAAGTTATGTTTGATTTGAATAAATTGTAGTACACAGTCAATCAACTAATTAGAGCGACTATCGATATTCGAAAATGTGAAGTGTGAGTTTTATTAGTATTCACACTATCCAGTTATGCCACTGGTATTACCCACCCGTCTTTTAACTATTCGATAATATTTATAATAAGGAGGTGTATGAGGGCACATATCGGACTATTATAATGCTACCCACATACCGATGCTATTAGATATATGTTTATCAATACATGATAAGAATATCAGTGAGTATTAAAAAGAAAAAAAACTCATGACGCGTGTTGGCTTTTTCGTGCTCGGACGAAAATTTGTTGGTGACCACGAAAGCGGAATTTAAATTAGAATTCAGATCCAGAAACCAGGCCCATGTCCAGTATTCAGATCCAGACACAGAAACTAGGTTCAGTGTTCAGGTCTAGAATTTAGTTTTAGAATCTAGGATCAGAATCGAGATTCAAGTCCAAAATCCACGTCCCTAACTTGAGTCCAGAATCCTGGTTCAGAGCTCAGATCTAGAATTCTGGTTCATAATTCGGATCAAAAACCTAGGATTATAATTGAGGTCCAAAATCCAGGTACCGAATTTGGATCCAAATCCAGATTCCGTGTCCACAATTCTGGTTCAGAATTCAGATCCAAAATCAAGGTCCGGGTTTAGAATACATATGAAGAATCTAGTTACAAAATCCAGATCAAGTTCAGGTCCAAGATTGTGGTGTCGAACTCAGGTTTAGTTTCAAGATCAAGATCCAGCATTCAAGTCTAAGAATCTAGGCTCAGAATTCAGGTTCGAAATTCCGTTTCAAAACCAGGATCTAAATTCAATTTTAGAATCTAGGACCAAAATCGAGGTCCAGAATTCAGGTGTAGAGCTCAAATCTAGAATTCTGGTTCAGAATTTAGATCCGGAATTTTGTATTGAAATCTAGATCCAGAATTCAAGGAATTTCCTTCCAGAATCCAAGTCTGAAATTCTGATGTAGAAAACAAGTCCAGAACTTCGATCCAGGCACATAAACTAGATTCAGAACTCATGTTCGAAACCCCGGTCCAGATCCAGAATTAAGTTTTAGAACCTAAGATCAGATTTAAAGTTCAGGTACAAAATCCAGGTTCCGGACTCGGTTCTAGAATACAAGATTGGAACATCGAACTCAGAATTCTGGCTCAGAAATCAGATCCAGAATCTTGGATTGAAACCCAAGTAGCAAACATTGTTCTAGTACTGAATTTATTAACTCTTCTCGCAACGATTATGCGATTGGAAAAGCGCACTTTTCTTGTATGATGTGCAACAAGTTTCTTGTTTCATATGTTTCACAACAGTAATATTTGCTAAATGGAAACCGGAATTGAAACTGCTCAAATGATCTTGTCGTACAGTCAGTTGAAAAACCGGTTGTGGAACTTTATCCATTCAGGTTTTTGAGTTGGTTTCACAAGAAGTAATATGAGTGAATTTTACATCCCTTACAAAAACGTGTTGAATCAACTGTCTAACATATCTAACAAAAATAACCCATCTGAGGCAATTGTGAAACATACCAAATTTAACAAGTTTTAATTGCTACTTGGGAATCGATATCCAGAATTCAGGTTCAGATCCAAAACGTGCATATCTAGAATACAGATGAAAAATTTAGTTCCAGAATCCAGGACTTAAATTCAGTTTCAGAATCCAGATCCAAGATTCTGGTGTCGAATTCAGGTTTAGTTTCAAAATCAAAATTCTGAATTCGTATTTAGGTCCAAAATCTACGTTCGTATTTAGGTCCAAATTTTTGTTAAGCTCCGAAATTTCAGTCCGAAATCCAAGTTCAAGTCTTAAATTTAGCTCCAGAATCGAGATCCAGGTCCCGAACTCGAGTACAGAATCCAGGTTTAGAGCTCAGATCCAGGAGTTGAGACCCGGAATCTAGAATTGAAATCGAGATCCAGAATTCAGGCCAAGACCAAAAATCAAGATCCAGGTCTAGAATACAGATGGAAGAATCTAGTTCCAGAACTCAGATCCTAGAGTTCAGGTTTAGATTCCAAGTCAAGATCCAAAATTTAGAGTTCGTGTCCAGATTCTAATTTAGGAATTCATATCCGAAATACCGGTGCAAAATCGTCTGGATCCAGGTTCAGGTTCTAATCTAGAATCTAGAATTACAATCAATGTCAGGTCAAAAGTCCTGAACTCGGATCCAGAACCCAAGTTTAGAACTCAGATCCAGAGATCAGAATTGAGAATCTAGGATTCAAATAGAGATTAAGAATTCAGGTCCAACTCCAAAATCCAAGTCCAGGTCAAGAATACAGACCAAGAATCAAGTTCCATAACCTAAATTCAGTTCCAGAATCCAGATCGAGTTCCAGAATTAAGGTGCAAGATTCTGGTGTCGAATTCAGGCTCAGTTTCAAAATCAAGATCTAAAATCTAGGGTTTTGAATTCAGCTCCAGAATTTAGGATCACAATCGAAATTTAGAAGATTTAGAACTAAGATCAAGAATTCTAATTAAGAATCCAGATCCAGAAAATAGGATTGGAATCGAGATCCAGAATTCAAGTTCAAATCTTAATTTTAGCTTCAGAATCGAGGTTCAGGTTCTGAACTCCAGTCCAGAATCTAGGTTTAGAGCTCAGATCCAAAGTTCTGTTTCAGAAATTAGATCCGGAATTCAGGTCCAGACCCAAAATCAAGGTCAAGCTTGAAAATACAGACTAAAAATCCAGTTTCAAGATTCTGGTGTCGAATTTAGGATTAGTTTCAAAATCAAGGTCAAGAATTCAGTTTCGGACTGACATTGCTGACAGAACAAAATTTCATATTACTCAATTTATTATATGTTAAATTTTCACAAAACCACTTGGGAAGTGCGAAAAAAAGGCTACACACAAATTGTTTTTGAAACATAGAACAGGGTATGAACCACAAATAACAAATTCATGAAGAATTTGAATATCTCAAAATTCACACAATTACAGGTGTTGAAACTGTTTGATTTTAATAACATAAAATTTATTTAAGAAAAAAAACTGTATGAAATTTTTTATTAAAATCTTTAAAATTCAATTGAAAACGATCGACATTTGTGATAGTCGGATAGTGTCAGAACTGGGCTATAAGGCGGTTGTGGAAGAGTTTCTCATCCATCATTATGCAAGTAGATTTTCATCGAAGCCTGGATCATATTTTGGCAGTAATTAAAAAAGGTATAAAAGAGTTCCTGCCGTTGTTTTGGAATGTCGAAACATTGCCACATTGTCACTAGCCACTTTTTCCCATCTTTCTGGCAATTCGCCGATACTTTTTTTAAATGGATCCATTGTTCATCGTCAGTAGCAATTGTATGCTTTTTTGGCGCCGTTGGAATAAAGCTTGCTTCAAATAGAATTGGAACAAAGACAATTGCCTGTATTTCAGTTATTTATTATTGTATTCAAGATCTTTTTTTATACAAATGTAGCGTTTTCTTCATACTTTTAAGAAAAAATACGGATAAAATTATTCGTCACGGTTTTGAAGGAATTCTCGAATTTTTCCTGTAACACGGCTCAGTAGGCGGCGCACACCTTCTTCGTCCATCGTTTTAGCTATCTTATTCCACCAGGTCGTCATCTGATTGATGTCTTTGACAACGTTTCCCTTTGCCTTGAGTCTCCTCTTCATGATTGCCCAGTATTTCTCAATAGGGCGGAACTGGGGGCAGTTGAGTGGGTTAAGGTTTTTCGGAACAAACTGGACCACTTTCTCTGCATACCATTCTTAAACGGCTTTGCTGTAATGACAGCTTGCCAAATCTGGCCAAAACATTACAGGATGGTCGTGGGATCGAATGAACGGCAAAATTCGTTTTTGGAGACACTCTTTTTGGTATAGTTCCGATGTCATTGTCTTATTTGTAACGAAAACTTTCGTTTTTTTTGCCGCAGCTGCAAATGCCCGGCCAAATCATAAATTTTCTTGCAAATTTCTCGGCAAAAACAAATTTAAATTTGGCTGGAACATCCCCCCGAGCCGTTGCCAAATAAAATTTTTGACCTGGGATTTAACCGAAGTCAGCCTTGACACAGGTTTCATCGTCCATCAGAAGACACCCGTTGAACTTGGTCAGCACCTGGTCATATAGTTTCCGAGCACGAATTTTGGCCACACTATTCTGTTTCATTGTCCGATTTGGCTGTTTGCTAGGTCGATACGACTTGATTCCTTCCCGGAGTCGAGTTCTCCTCACGGTACTATGGGCAGCACCGAATTTTCTGACCAAATTTTTTTTAATCGTCTTCAAAATCTTACCACGCAATTTCCGGTCGACAGTTCCACTCCGACGATTGGCTTGCGGCTTCCGAATCGTCGTCAATGTTTTCTTATACCGTTTGATAACGCGCCATACGGTATTTCTGGGCAATTTCAGCTGTTTAGCTAGCCTAGATGCAGACCACAATGGATTTTCCAAATAACTGTGCACAATTTTTTTTCCTTCTTTCGGCTTCCATGTTGATTGTTTACAAAGTACAGTCGATTTGCGGAATGTCAAAAATCATACGTGAAGCTGACAAAATTCCCGACACGTGGGCGCCAAGAGCTTCCAAATCCGTCCACCAGGAGCGCCACAATATGAGCAAAAGTTTGTTCCAATTCTAAATGAAGCAAGCTTTAGTTCGCACATGAAGAAACGGCCTTCGACATCCCTTGGCTTCAATTAATTTCTGACACAATTCTTGCATCTGGAATGGATGCACTCTTTGAACATTTCAATCTCCAGAATGTTGTTGACAGATGCCCAAGGTTTATATTTTTTCTTAGCCCTTCTAATCGGATACTATGACGCAGGGGTACATTCTAAACAACACTTACAACATATCATTGCAAATAGATGAGTTGCAATTTGATTGATTAATAATCGACGATGGACAACAAGCAAGAAGCCATCACTTTTTTTTTTGAGACATAGTTGAAGGATAATTATTTCTTGTAGAATGATTCTACAAAAAAAAAGTGTTTAGTGCATGATTCTTCCGGATCGTCAAGAACACCGGAGAAATCCAGCACCATCATTCGTCAATTATTCGAGTATAATACGCTTAACCGGCGATCGATTATTGAAGCTATTAATTATCGTACCAGCATTCCTCAAGGATGAACCACAGCCACCGCGATGCCGAAACGAATGCTGTCCGACCGGCTGCTGCTGGAGATCTCAGACGGAATCAGCTGCTGGTAGTCCTTGAACCATTGCACGGAGAAGTATCGGTACTGGTCGCCACCGGAGTCTTTAGAGCCGCTATTGTTCCGAACGGTTGACCGTGGATGAAGAGGGGTTAAGTGTTCCGAATGTTTTGGTGGGAAGGCAAACGAAAACAAGCGTTTTATTTTCTATCAAAGACGGTATACTTCGTTATCAATGAAGTGATATCAAAAAAAAAAACCTATCGACACTTGAGCAGATTAATCGGCTTAACGAGGATTGTAGCCTGTCGGCTGATTCGGCAGTAAATTATGTGTTACTGGTTCGTAATTCGCTACCCGTGGGAACCGTTGAATCACCAGTGCATTACTCACTGCTGTTATCAGGTCAAATGAATTTGTAACCAGTATTTTTGTTGTTGTTGAAGTGACTTGTTCTTTTCCAGTACTCTTTGTTCTTCTTGAAGCAGATGTTTATGATTTCTTCGTTCAGCATCAGTAGGCGGGCATTTCGACGTGAATTGAAGACGTGCTCTTTTTGCATTTTTCTTAAGAGTTGATATCGACCCCGTTCATATCAGTTCGAACAATTTACACGTACCACATTGATGATGTAATCTTTTCCTTCAGTATCGAAATTTCCAAATCTAATGCAACTCTGAATTTCATTCCGTTCGTGAATTTCGCTTCAAAATTCTTGGTTGTGCCAAAATAGCTGTAGAAAAAAAGCACTTGAGAACATCAATCCGATGGTCAGTTTTCGGTGCAACAAGTGGCCGACATCCAGTTACAAGCAGCAGCAGCCGAGCAGTCAGAACAGAGTTGCTCGTAAATGGGCGACACACGCCGCCGATCAGCAGACGGGAGACTCATGCAACAATATCCGTAACGCATCCCCTAGCAACCGATGAACAAAACATTCCTGGCTGGTTGCTTGCTATGTTTTGACACTTCAGGGTCGAGTAAATCGTTCGCCACCGGTCTGACAGCTAGTGACACCCGCTCGCGTGCTCTTCCGCTTTCCGAAACATTTGCTGAAGACGCTCGACGACGACTGGAGACACACCAGATCGATGCTTACAACCACAAATGAACCGCATGAATGCAAATTCATAAGACCATGAATATAATATTTTCGCTCACAGTTCTAAGAACACAGTTTTTTTTTCGCTGTTTATGGATCTGTCACTTCGCTGGAACTGCGGAGGAATTCATTCATGTTTGTCGAGCCGTCTTTTTAACCACCACCAGGAATAGGTGCGGTCAAACCTGAGCGCCAAATCGGGGTCGTTTGTCTAATTAAAAAACTTACTTGCTTTCTCAAGGAAGAAGCTGGCAGTGTCGAAGCACAATCACAGAATTTACAACCAGAAAAATACAGACTTTTCACTTCCGTGTTTCGAAATTTTCTGACTGAATGTGGTTGGATTTTCCACCAGCCCAACCAACTATGGACCGAAAGTGAAGAGCGAGAGAAAAAAACTGCACAAGAAACAAGTCATGAGTCAGTATGTCGAACATATCTCTGCGTGCCATGGGATATCATACAGTGACATAATTTCGCCAATACAAGCACTGCGCCAGATACGCGGAGCGCAACGAAGCACGTGTTTCTCCTCATCGTGTCGTCGATGTCGTCGTCTTCGTAACGGGAGAGTTGACTGATGTGAGCGTGAGGAGCATGTATGGGAGTTTCGATTGGCTATCGTACGTAGAGATGGGCAATTCGCTCCTGAGCTGTTCCAGTGAATCGAATCATTGAAGTGAGCTGACAGCTCACAGCTCTTTTCAAAAGAACCGCAGCTCATCAGCTCACTCATTTGCTACCCAGTTCACTGCATTATGACGAAGAGAACACGCTACGAGCTGATCGGATCTTCGGCTCTTTAAGAGATTCAATTTAGTCGACATCAATTAAAGATAAACTAATTCGCATTGCATTCATTGCATCATTGCAAATCAATGATTCAATTTCGATCATGCATTTGAAAGAAAACCAGTGCATAAGAAAAACGGCGCACAAAATGAACCTTAAGTTCAAACTAAAAGAGCTGATGAGCTGATACATCGAATCGATTCACTTTAGTGAGCTGATCGGTTCGGAGCTGTTCACCAAAATGAGCTGTTTTGCACGCCTCTAATCGTACGATGCTCCCCCGCAGGATAGATAGGAAACAAGGTTGACGTTTGAGTCCCAACCAGCGAAGAGGTTAGAAAAATTCTGAACCAGCATAATGACAGCCAGAACAGTGTGGCCAGTGATTGGGATTTGTGTTAAGGTTTGACGCAAAACCATATTCTCATCAGAACAAACATTACTCTTTATTTTTCAGGGTTTTAGATCGATTTATCTGTTCGTGGTTTTTCATTTTCTGGCAGAAAACAAAGAGCAAAACCACTCAACAACGTGATTTCATTGCGAGATATTAAGCTGAGTAAACCGCATTTACCCTTGAGTGAATAAAACTGAACCATTTAATAAATATACCCCACAATTAGGTAGTTGTTCTGTACCGAAGCACATGAAAACCGCATCAAAACCTATTAACACAAAATGAACTTGATGAACGAAATCGGTATGGGTTGAAAAGTACTTAATATCAAGTAATTACCAAGCATGCCGTACATGAGAAAAGCCTCGAATAACTTTCAAATAACAGTTTACAAACTAGCTGAGCAAACCAGATGGCGCTATCAGTCACGTACCCAGAGGAGAGGCCCGAGTGCCTCGCAAAATGAAATCCTGGGTACGGGCCTGGGTGCTATCATTGTCAAATCCATTTGCGTCATTAACCATATGGAGAGGTTGGAACGTTCTACATTCATCGTCCTACAACCTACAAAATCAAAATTTCAAGAATGAGATTCAAGATCAGATTTGAAAATTCCGCTACCTCTTCAAGTTATTTGACTGTTTGAAAAGTTTTCAACACTCATCACCTTGTGAGATTCAGGAAACGAATGTCGGATCCGAATGTCGGATCCGAATGAAATTCAGGAATTCCTTATGGGACCATAAGACCATACCATAGCAGTTACGAGAGAGGATTTTCGCAGATGAATTTAATGAAGACGCGTTGGATTTCAAGACTAAACATCTTCCACCGTATGAGGTATATGAACTCATGGTTAATTAAAAATCATCAGTCTGCCATGGACCCAAACAGTAAAACTCATAATTGCCAAAGATTTATGAGCAAAATTTGATTAAAATTTGAAAGCTGCTTTAAAATGTATTACGTGTATCATAAAAAAAAGTTACTATTTTATAGCAATAAAAGCTAAATAAAAGTTTAGCTATTAATTTGTACTAAAACATTGTTTTTGAACAATGAAAAATTTCATTGTTCTTCAATAATTTTTCCTTAAAACATAGTGGAGGGGATACAAAAAATTGTGCATTAGCGGGCCCCTTAGCGCGAAGTAGCAAAGAATCCCTGGTTATCTAATCGTAAATTGAAATTGTGTGAGAAAGCCGAGGCCGTAAAGATATCAGAAGGCAAGGTGTCTACAATTATGCATGGACATTTGACCATTGGAACACTGGAATGTGGGTTTACTAACGGTCGACAAAAAAACACCATATTGATGATGCAGAGCAGTGTTTGGCCATGTTTACAAGTAATAAATCAGACTTTTTGCGCCGATATGTGACAATGGATGAAACATGGATCCATCACTTCACCCGGTATCAAAACAATCATCATCAGAATGAACAGCAACCGGTGAACCACGTTCCAAGTATTCAAAGGCACAACAGTCAACTGGGAAGGTTATGGATTCAGTATATCGGGAGTGTTTCTTCATCGACTATCTTTGGAAAGGAAAAATAATAAATAGCGAATACTACAAAGTGTTGTTAGATAGTTGGAATGCAAAAATCAAGGAAGTACGACCTCATATGTCAAAGAAAGAACCACTGTTTCACCAAGACAATGCACTGATTCGCCATGGTCAATGGTAACGATGGTTAAATTGAACGAATTACACTTCAAATTGCTTACTCATTTACCGTATAGTTCCGATCTTTCACTGACCCTGAAAAATGCTCACCGGTAAGAAATTCAACTCAAAAGAAGAAGCAATTGCTGAATGTGGCATATTTTTAGGCAAAAGGCAAATCCTTCTACAGGCTCGGAATCGAGAATTTAGAGAAGCATTGCAGTTATTGTATTGCGCTTGAAGGAAATTTTCGGAAACATTCAATTTTTTTTTTAAAAAGTGTTTTTCTTTTAGTTATTCACACGACTTATTGGATGATTTGTTACATTAAGGAATGTTTACACAAACGACTTCGACCATGTTTTGAAACCACCAGGATCCAACTGTTATATGTTCAGATCTAGCGTCTTGCCATTACGCGAAATCAATTAGTAAAAATGTTACTTTCGTTCCAAAAGAATACCCACCAAACTGCTCGCAAATCGACCAATTTAAAAAAAATCGTTTTAGGGACTTCTAACTTCTTCTTCAGAAGAAAACTTAGCACAATGCATTGCGATTTTTTTAATGGTTCTGGAGAAAATTGATTTGAAGAATTTATTCAAGATGTTTACAACTGTTGAAAACTTTAACCATCATTTGTTTATTTAGACCAGAGCCAAAATTCTGGAATTCAAGAGCTAAATTCGGAACCAGTTCAATCGATTCATGAACTAAGATCTAGAATTACTAGAACTGAACAAATTTATTGAATTCAGATTCCGAATTTAATTCTATACCTCAATTCAGAACTTTTATACCAAAACAGAATTCTGTTCCAAAATCTAGTTCCAGCATGCAAGTTCTGAGTTCTAAAATTGAATTGCAAAAATGAATTCTGAAACTGAATTCCGGTATTAAATTCTAGTTCAGAAGTCAGTTCAAAAACTCAAATTTGAAACTCAGGACTAAAACTTAGTTCGAGAAATCAAATCTGAAACTCATATCATATGAAGTTGAATTCCTCAATCAAAACTCTGGATTCGGAATCCGAACATCAATTATGGAGCTGAATTCTGTTCAAAAATTAGTCAAGAAACCAGTTCCAGAGAAACCAGAATCAGGATTCAGTTTCAGTCTTTGGTTTAAATTCTGAACCTTTATTCTGGAGCTGAATTATGAAACTAAATTCTGAACTTGAAATTAGGTTCAGAATTCAGGTAAATCAGAACCCACGTTCTAAATTCAGATCCAAAGTTTTTAATTTTTGAGAATTATGGTTATCTCGCACTGTTGAAAATTGTATCATATATTGCTGATCCTATTTCCGATGGCGTGGAGAAAGAATTACGTTGTGTTTAGTACAACTCGAAATATTCACGATTACGTTCTACCTATTCTTCGACACGTCAAAACACCACATAAAACACATTTTGGAGGAAGGCTTAGTGGGTTGTAAAAACGACAAATCTTGTCCATATGTGTGCGTGTGTTATGACAAATTCAAAATCAACAAAAACACGTCTGTAAAGACAATACGCTTTGACGCATTTTATACAAACTGGCAACTTGTATAGCGTTTTAGCTTCGCGTTTGTTTAGTGGTTTATATTGAGCTGCTAAGTGGCATAGTGGTTCAGATTAAACAGTTATGCACCGACAAGTCGAAGACAAAACGGAAAAGGTTTAGAAACGAGATTTTGTACATTAATTTTATTGAAAAAAAAAAATTGTCGCAAAGAACGCGACTTCTTCGACACCTTCCCTGGTTTAAGAAACGGAATCTCAATCCAGTATGGGTGATCATGAGAAAATATAAATTGTTGGCATTCCGCCCAACATCACTGTCTGGCAAGATAGCTGTCAAAAATTCTAACCAACGCACACAGACGACCATTTTGAAGCTGTTTCGCCAAAGATATCAAGCAAGCGAAAAACCGGCTCAATACATGCACATCCAAGTGTTCCCTTGGCACCCCAAACCAACCCGCTACACAAACCCAACCAGCTGACGAACATTCGGCCATCATTGGTTACCGCCTATTGAAACTTTATTATAAATAGAAAATACACTTCACGCTGTCGCGATGTTCACATTTTTCTCCAAACAGCATTACACCAGCGAGAATGTTGCAACAATATTTATCATCATCTTTTCGACTCGAAAACAAATACATACCAGACAAGTGCTGCTTTGCTCCGAAAGTATGCGAAGGATTCGTGTGCTGCTTTTATCCGAAGTGTGACGATTACGACCCGATCAGCCGACGACGAACACTCAAACGTCAAACATTAGCCGCAAAATAAGAAAGAAAAAAAATCACGATTCACTATCACACATGTGTGTGTCTTCTTTTGAAACCAGGAAAAGAAACCAATGGGCGGCCGAATGAATAACAAGAAAAAACAATAAAAAAAAAAACAAGCTGACACCGAAATGCGCTAGAAAGATTTTTTAAACTTTTTTATTGCCACCAGCAAGCAACAAACAGTACTGTTCACTCGCCGAAAACACGAAGCGCCAGCTGTCGGCAGCGGACCGAAATCGAAGGTAACCACGAATCTAACACCACGCCGCCGCGTTCAACAAGCGAAACTGCCGAAATGAAGGAAAAATTTGCGTGAGTAAACGGGAAAAGTGCGCACACACGCACGTCTTTTTCTCTTTCTTTATTTTTTGAATTGCAGAAAGCACCGCACCACTACAAACGACGAATTAACACTGAAAATCACGTCCCGCTCGCGCTCCCGAAAAAAACCAACACCCGGCGAATGTGTACGCGTTGTGCGCGATGGCCAGTAAAGGACCTTTCACGGACTAAATGAACGTATGCGCTAACTAGCAGGTCCTTTCACGGGCACAAGAAAAAAAAGCACGAAATGCGAATGTCGAAATTTAATGGAAATTTTATCGTTGTTTGTTTGCTTCAATCAGTGAAAGATGCAATGCATTCGGGCATTTTAGCATTGCATCGTCAACTGGGATGGAGCGAAATAGTGCTGTTGCTGCTGCCGGACACAAAACGTACCAAAAATCTTAACCGGAAAATAAACACCGCACTGCACAACCGACGGTTACGAGAGCACAACATGAACTGCTGCCGAGAGCAGACATCATGAACGGTAAATATTAACATATGCCATATGCCAGACACATCGTGTGTTGGTCATGTAGGGTGAAACAACAGCATGTCTGGCTGTAGATAAGAGACAGAGCGACCGTGGAAAACGAGAGTGAGCGAAACGGTTTTATGGGTGCAGTCTGGCAGTCTGGGAGAAGGAGACGCTCCTTTTGGAAGCGAATCGATTGGTTTGACTTGTTCTGTTTGTTCACGTTTGAAGCTGACTGACTATCTTTTTGCTGGAGTCTTTGGTACATATGGACGTCATATCGTGTACCCGCTGCGAAATGTACGGCGATGCCGTTCAGTACACTGTACCATTAATAAGCGTCGTTGGTTATTTATTTAAACTGTTTCGAGTGGAAGTCAGAAACAATACCAAAACACAGTTGCATAACTAATTTTCCATAATGAAAAAATATAATAATTCAACAAGTACATTTGCTCGCTATAAATTTGATATTTTTGAGAGAGAAACAGATCGTGAAATAAATTATTATATCAGTTGTTGCGAATGATGAGTATTTTAAGACTCTTGCACTAAAAACTTTTTTCTCGCTCATAAATATTTGCAAAAAATTTTCATATCTCACATCTGTAATATGAACAGAATATTTGGAAGTTTCTCAGCCACTAACAACTACGTAGAAAGCGTACTGCATTGTTTACTTCTACTCCGAGTTTACTTTTATTGCTGATATCTATTTATACTATTGAATAAACTAAAAACACAGAGAATAGACATCCAAGCTAGTACAAACTTTTTCGAAAAAGCTGTGTAAAGCATACAAGTAAAAATCCGTTAAAAATCACCGTTGCGCACGACTTTGCACTGTATGAAAGCTCGAACGCAAGAGCTATAAGGCATTACAGGGCTGCTCAAAGCTCTTCTACAGGAGAATTGCTGCTTGGTGATAGCTATTTAAAACAACCGTTAAATTTCTTACACAAATTGAAATCTCTACTTGGATGTCTGTTTTCTGTGGTAGAGCTGTGTGAACTTTCTCACTGTATAACAGTACGCGTGGATCTTTTGGCAATTTGAAAGTACAGAATAAGTTCCGCGTGAATTTTCTTGCTGCATAGAAAGTGAACAATTTATTCTAGAAGTAGTTTAGAAGTTTGTTCGGTTGCATCGCTCGAATCAGAATCAGAACAAATTGGCTCAAATGGCACGTTCCCCTTGATATTTGGAGATTTGTGCCTTAGCTGCTTAGAATTCTATCCATGAACTTCGTAAGCTGCTTAAGCGAAATAAGCCACTTTCATCCGAACTTTTGATTAATTGGGTCTCTTGTCGTCTTCGCTTGTGAAACTTGTATTTGACCCTGGCTAGTTCTTTCAAAACAACAATTTTCACGAAACGGAGTCTGGTTCGCATCTAGTAACGGAGATTTTAGCGTACCCGGTACAAGAATCAGAAACTTGAATTTCAGTTCAATGGCTACTGCAACTAGGTTCAAAACTGACATCGAACAAACATTTAGACAGCAATTAGAGTGGAAACCGAGTGAGGATTGGTATGAAGCGAAAACGACATTGCATACCAGAACTTTTATCGCCCACAAGATTGTATGCGAGAGCAGAACATGCGCATTTGTGGTTGAAATTCTGATGGAATAGAAAAATGTGACTTGGGCTAATTTCAGTGCGCAAAAAAAGGTCCCACTACTACAATTCGTCATTTTTGCACAAGACAAAACCGAAAAAACGGTATTTATCTTTAAGAATAATCGGTACATATCGATACATATTTGTATTACTGGATAGAGAACAAATATCGGTATACCTGGCAACACTGTAGTCAATATTATTTTGAAGGATAAGTGTCATACCCAAACGCGTCAGATCTTGATTGTTAGATGTCGTGTAGAAGCGAGCGAAACAATGACAACTATTCAATAAGTATCGTTCCAAAGTCATCGCATTTGCCTTCGTGTGACTTCTGGTTATTCTTCAAAATAAAAAGACCTCTTCGGGTAACGAGTTTCCAGACAATGGAAAAAAAAGAGCCGAACCAAAGAAGGTGCTCAATGCCATACCACAAAAGGACTATTTGACATGCTTCGAGGACTGAAAAAAGACGAGTGACGTGAATACGAGCAAAACTGAGCAAGTCTCGTCAGTGCCATCTCCGCCTAGCAGTTCAATTTCAACCGCTAAGTAGATGCAAAGCTTACACTACTTATGTAACACTTTTTGAATACTGCATCCTTTCTGACGTCTCGGGTGTAAACGCACAAACCAAAAAACCCCTTAATGTTCAAAACTGACGTGTTTTTCTTCACACTTCCAGATATCAATAGTCATTCGTATTAGTTGATTGATTGCGTGAACTTATTTTCAGAATCCTGGTTCCAAATTTGATTTTAGAACTGAATACTGAGTTCCAAACCTGAATTAAGATACCGACTTCAGCTCCAAAACCTAATGCCAGAAATCAAGTTACGAATTCAATTCCAGCATGCTTGATCTGAATTCTTAAAATGAACTCAAAAGCTGAATTTAGCAACTAAATTCTGAAACCGAATTCAGGAATTAAACTCGGGTTTCGAAATTGGTTTCGAACTTCTTGTTCGGAGTTCAGATCTAAGGTTTTGTTCCAAAATCCAGATCTAGGATTCATATCATGAATTCTGTTTCAGAATTCTGTTCCAAAATGAGAAAAGAATTCCGAACTTCAAATAAGACACTAAATTTAATTCCGAAATCTAGTCAAGAAACCAGTTCCAAAAATCTTGTTGCAGAGTCTAGAATAAGGATTCAACTCCAGAGTCTTAGTTCAAACTTTTAAACCTGTATTCTGGAACTAAATTCTCAAAGTAAGTTCTGAACCTAAAACTGAGTTCAAAATTCAGGTGTATCTGAATCTGAATGTTCTGAATTCAGTTCCAAAACTCAGTTTTAGAATTCAGTTCCAGAATTCAATCCAAATGAGGCTTTGTAAGCGAATGAGAGCGCAACGTGAGGCTTCATACCTCGCAGAAGGTAGACGAATAAATGAAGATTTTTTAATTTATAACCACATTCCGGATATTTTTCGGAAACAGTACAGTAGCACTAATTTGTATCTATGCAAAATATGCTTTCGAAATTATTTTTAGAAAATTTTGGATACCCTGAAAAGGGTCGTTTAATTTGTTGGTGTTAGTTATGAGAGGTGTCGATCAAGATCATCCATCAGTGATCACCCAACATTTTTCTCAAATGTGAAGAGAATCAACAAAATTTCAATGTAAATCTAAAGATAAACTCAAGATGGAGTGGCCGGCGATTTCTCATGTATCATTGGAATAGGACCCCTTGATGAGCACGATTCACTGTCAGTTTCCATCTTTTGAAGCAAAACAACAAGCGTCTGATCGATACATGCGTCGTAACTATGACAATGCTTGTTTATGTTTGAAAAATATATCAAGTTACAGTAATTCTCAAAATGAGAAAGTGAAAACTATTTATAATTATTGTTTAGTTTGTTATTGTCTCATCCACAAATCCTTAAAGTCATTTGAAGCAAGAAATCATTATGTGCCGAATGTAAGCAAATGTTTACTTCCTTTCTAACTTGTATTGTTTCCATGGCATTTTCCGCAGCTAGCCGACGCTTATTAACGAAGGGTCAATAATATTACATTATTACTGAGCTTACTGGTTCACGATTACTGTTCCAAAAGTTGGATATTATGATCTTGAGTTTATCTTTGGTAAATCATTACCTTACATTTAAGTAAACATAAAACTAATATGGACTATTTTTTGGATTGCTGAATTATGTGTTTCATTTGAAGAAAATCATGATTAATTCTTTGGAAACTATTTGTAGGCGCTTAGAAGAACCAATTTACCTAGGGAATTTGGTTCGAATGCGAAGAAATACTGGTATTTCGAAGAAAATCACCGTGCCTAGCGTGTTAGGTGAACGGAGTAAAAAATTAATCAGAAAAAAATCCGGCAGTTGGACGATAAAAGGGTCTGATTTTTGCAGTAACACGATAGAAAATTCAATTACATTTGAAACTTCAATGTCAATCTGGCCAATCATGCTATGATGGGCTGGGTATGTCATTAGGATGTCGGCCGACAGTCCAGTGAAAATGGCTCAAGAATCTGAACCGGCTGGGACAAAAAGTAGAGGAGCGCAACGAGTAAGGTGAATCCATCAACTGGAGGGCGTTCGACAAGGGATCGGTGTCTTGAGAGGCTGTCGACGAACTGCCATGGACCGAGTCAAAAGGAGACGAATGCTTGATACAGCCTATAGCTGCTAGATCCAGATCCATGTCAATCTGATATACATTTATAAGAATCAATTCCCAAGTCCGCCTGATAGACAAATAGAAGGATTTAAGTTCGAAATTCACATAAGATTCTAATTAGCGCTAGAAATGATTTGAAAAAAAACGCTTCCAATCGTTGTCACGTCATTTCAGTTCCGTCTTTGGCACTCTGGTTTTATGCGCATTCTAAACGTTTCCCGGTTGTCTGATTTTATTTTATTAAAGAACATAACCTCCGGATTACCAACACATTTAGTTTCTAAGCTTGTGTCCTATCGTGTAGTAATAACAGTAACAATTGTCAGGAGAACAGTCAGAACAAGGACATTTTTCGGTGATCGTTCGCATTTTGGTAAAGGAGAATGGTAATTTTTGCTATACTAGAAACACATTTGCACAGTTCAAAGTTTTACTGATATAACATTTATTGCACTATGTTTTTGTTGTCAAAAAAATTCTTCACAGTGTTCATCAACTTTATCCTACAATAAACCTAGTAATTAGAGTGCAATTTCTGTTTATAACATCTGAATTGATAACCTAGAAAAATGTTGTCATCTGAACCCGGATACTACTCGCATTCAATCGTAGTATCGAATGGGGGTTTTGTTTCCGAGCGTGGATCGACAAAAGAGCCTGTTCCGCATTTTTAATTGATCTTTTAAATATAACATGTTTGAAGCAAGGTTATTACTTTTAAAACAAATCACATTTGATGTTCTTGCTTTGTTAGAACCGTTCACGTTTTTTTTCTCAACAATGCAGTTTAGATTCTATCATCGATCCAGTATCGATCTATTAGTTTTGGCTTAACCTACACATACGGGGTACGAACCGTCGTTAAATATGCTAAACATTATGTTCTGTCTTGCATTGTGCTTGGGGAACACTTCAAAGTATACGTGAACATTGCTATCGTTACTTATTAATCGGCTATTTACAAGTCTCTTACATCTTTCTTACAGGCTAGTTAAATTACTATACGCTACAGAAGTTGGAAAGAGACGGATGCCAGGGGCGGGGGTAGAAAACGCAATTCCTATGTGACCTAAGGAACGGATGTTTCGCGTAGGGAAATAGGAGGAGGATCCTTTCTGTGTGTCTCTCTCGGCAGGAACACAAAACCGAAGGAGAAAAGATGTGTTCCTCCCTTTGACCAGAACTAGGGTTTGGATCGCCGCGAAACTTGCAACTTGCATTATTTTTAGCCGTCGTAAAAATTAACACAATTGTTCTCATTAGTTTGGGTGTGTGCTTTAACAACAACAACAAAAAAACTACAATACCAAGTGGCTAGACTCCATCTAAGTTCGGTTAAATTGCATTTATATGAAGAAGAAACCTAGTGCCTATAACAGTACTTGTTTTTTTTCTGCTATGAGAAGAATTTAAAACTAGGGGGTGGTCTACGGATCCTCCTGCTTCAAAGTACTGGTGATTTTGAATTTGAATAACTATAGCTAAACCGCTGTCTACAAACACACGCAACAGGGAACAGAAAGAAATGGAGAAACCCATCGTTGGGACGTTAGACTTAGTTGTTAACCGAACCGACGTAAACCCGGTGCCGTGTGGTGGAATAGCTATCCTCGACCGTTTTTCCCACGGCCTGGTAGAAGCTGGTTTTTCCGTTCGCCGTCTGGTAGGTGGATAGGTGCGGTTCGATGTTCTTGTTTGGCTCCGATTCCAGATTTCCGTTGTTGAGCAGCAGTTGGTCTTCCTTTTCCTTTTGCTGTGAATGAGAAGAAAACGAATAGAAATGAGAACTGTTAAAGAATATGTACTTTTAAATGGCAAATAAGTGTATTAACAAACGGGAAACATTTCTACTGCGTTTAGGCTGCAACTTTCCTCCAGTGCAAACTAAATTCAGAGCAATGCCAGTTGCCTACCTTTAGGCGTTATCAACGCCTACCGCGTGGTAACTGTTTTAGGTAGTGAAATTTTAACCGAAAAAACAACAACAATCGAGAACTCACCTTCCGTGTCGCGTAGGCCCGTTTGTAAAAGTTGGAAAACAGGAAGTAGAACATAACCGCGTGAGCTCCGATGAAGTAAGCAAATGCGATCGGATAGTTGCACTCGTTCGAGACCAGCAGTTGGAAGGCATGCAGCATCACCAGCACGAATTGTACCTACGGCCGGCCAAAGGGAAATCAGTGCACAAATCGAAACAAACGAATCCTGTTTCACACTTACCATCTGCAGCAGAGTGAGATACTTCTTCCACCAGAGATACTTCTGAACCTTGGGACCCATGGCAGCCAGCAGGTAATAGCCGTACATCACGATGTGCACGAATGTGTTCAGCAGGCCGAAGAAGGAACTGTGGCCACCTAATGAGGGCGGCAAGAAACAAGAACAAGAAAAAATGAGTGGTACTATTTTAACATCATACCAATTAGTTGACAAATGATCAGCGATGGCAACGATGGTGTATGATCGAAAACAAGAAGATGCAGGAAAAAGGTTATTCACAGCGCGATTGGCAGTTTTGGCATTGGACGATGCGCGGCAGCACCACGGCAACGTTTCGGAATTGCCAATGATATTTTAACCAACAACGTAAAAGCTCGATCGAAGATGATCGCGTGAAGGCGTTGCTCGGTCCTATTTTTTTTTCTTCTTCGAAGATGTGTGCTAAGACTGCAAGGTAAATTGCGACTTAGGCTGCATGTTTTAATATCAAACGGCCGACGAGAAGCCGGTTTGGTGATAGTAATTTATGTCCATTCCGAATAGGGTCAAGTGATCTAACCCAGAAACCTTCCAGTTTGAACGCATTCGAACAGCTGCGCGACATTTCAACGGTACGATATGTGTTTGGGGTGTGATTGTGAAGTGCTAAAATTCAGCGAGGATGCAAAATATCTGCTCTGCAATTCCGAAACTGGTCCATGGTCACCGCGGAGTTTTGCCAAGTGGCCCACTAACTAACCTGGGGTGAACTTAACTCCCCACCATACCGAAACCGGCATGATACCGTGATGGATCACGTGCAGTGTCGAAACCTGATCGTAGCGTTTTCGCATGACGAAGAACAGCGTATCGAAGAATTCCGTGAACTTGGAGAAGAAGTACCACCAGCAACCGGATGCCATCTGAGAAATATTAAGAAGTTTGAGCGTTTCGTTTTGTCGGTGATGTCATGCTTCCAAGAAAACTTACCCGCATAGCCATCGGCGATCGGGAGTAGTCCACCGGTTGACATCGGTAACTATAATGGGTTAACCAACCAGCCAGGCAGGCCTGTACAAAAAGAAGAAGGAAAAAAATGGATCGATTATCGTATTAATTATTGTAAACCCTACATGCGATTTTCATTCATCGAAAACCGGATCTTTTGCAATTACGAAATGCTGAGGTCAACCTTTCGCGATCATAACCTACCTCACTGAAGAGCCACGCACTGAACACCACTTGGATGGCGTTGTACACGATCAGCACCCGTCGCAGTTCGAACGGCTTTCGGTTTTCCATTAATCGGGGACCAAGAACCTGGACAAATAAAAATTAAACTGGGTTACCAAGTGGTTCATCTGAATTGAGTTTTTGACGGAATTTTATCTGAATTTATATTCTAGCCTATACTGGTTTGTATAATAAGAAGCTTTTGGACACGTTCCAAACTAGCGTCTTGGTTTTTTTCGGGCGACATTGATATTATTGCTGTCGATCGTAGAGTTGTGGAAGAGAACTTTATATCTTTCGGTACAAAACACCACAAAGTTAAAGAACATGACGGTTGGAAGAGAACAAGACAGTGCCAACAGTGTTGGATCCGAGGTGGATATTAGTTGCAAGGAACTGAAACCCCGCAACTAGAAGACGCGTTTAAAAACTTTCTTCTCACAAGTCGTTGACATTTAATAGTTGTTGATACAGATTTTCAAGTACTCAGCGTGCTTGAGAGACACATCCTGCGTTCAATACTCGACGGCAAATTAGAGAATGGAAAATAGGGTACCAGGAAAACAAACATGCTGACATCGGAAAGCTAATAAAATACGGCAGACTGTAGTGGGCTTGACATGTAGCAAGAATGCCGGAAGAGAGAATGGCCTAGGTGATGCTCAGTTGCGAACCTGGAGGAAGATGTTGACGCAGAGCAGACCTATGGAAGTACGGAGAGACTGGAAAATGGTGGACCGTGGAAGATCGAGTGCCCTGGGAACCTACAATTCATTCGCTTTCGGTTTCGGAGACAGCAAGAGCGCCGTGAGTGAAGTAAATATCTATCTAATAAAAAAAAGTCAAAAATAAGTAAAAAAGTATATCTCCCACAGATGAATTTTGAAAAAAATCGGCTCTGGGACTTCCCGTAATCGAATTTTATATTGGATGGGAAATATTTAAGAAGTATAGTAAATTTCAAGATCTGGTGGTAACTAGAAACAATTTTTTTTCAAATCGACTGTTGGATTTGGAAAAGAAAAGAGATTTCCCAATCAGACTCGGTTTGCCAGACCAGATCTCAATGTTTCATGCAATTCTAATATATTTGGGCATAAACAAAAAAAAAGTTTTTCGGGTTAGCACGAAATCTCAAAGCTTCATAGAATTCTACTTACCATTTAATAGAAAATTCGATTTCGGGAAGTCCCAGAGCCGATATTTACAAAAAAAGTTCTAAGATAACACCAGATCTCAAGGATTCATGGAATTCTAAGATATTTGCATAACAAATCGATTTATAGAAGTTCTAGAGTCAATTTAAAAAAAAAATTTTTTTCAAGATAACACTAGATCTCAACGTTTTATGCAAATCTAAGATATTGTTTTTGGTTTACTCATAGATGTTACCTTGGGTCATTCGTCTCTTCGGGCCAGAAAAGTTTTCTCACCCAATGAGCGGGGGGTTGGGACTTCTAAGTTCTTTGACATCGAACAAATTTCGATACCACCAAATTTTCTTTCAAAAAAATTCGAGATAACACCAGATCTCAACGTTTTATGCAAATCTAAGATATTTTGCATGGAAAAATGTCGATTTCAAAAAGTCACAGAGTCGATTTTTTTCAAAAAAAATTGGGAAAAAATCAAATCTTAACGTTTCATGTAATTCTAAAATATTTGGCATGAAAAATCGATTCTAAAAAGCCCCAGAGCAGGTTTCATAAAAAATATTTTGAGCCCAGAGTTGGAATTCTTAAAAAAAATTCTCAGGATAACACCAGTTTCTAACGTTTCATCTAGGTTTTTTTTTCGAGATAGCACCAGTTCTTAGCGTTTCGTGTAATTCTAAAATATTTGGGTAGTCGATGCTTTGCAAAAATTTGTTCGAAACTGAAACCAGATCACAAAGTTTTATGCAATTCTGAGATATTTGATTCGATTTCAGGATGATTCAAGTTTGTCCAAACATCTCCGAGAAAAGTGAGTGCATAAAAAATTAAAACCAACCTAATTACCTTTGCGCACGAATATTTTCCTATCTCGACGATCGGATTCGAACGGCATATGATACTCGGCCCTCCAGGCTTCAATTCACAAGTCGGATTTCAAAGTTTTTTATGAGAAAGGTAAAGGTAATAACTGAGCTGATAGTTACTAATTGATAGTTACGGCCACGGCTTTAGAAGATGCCTCCTCCAAGAGATATAAATTCGTATTTGCTTAAAGTTTCGTTGAAAAAAAATCTGATTTGCCAAGTGATATGCAGCTGCGGACAAAGAACTGAGATCTACTCTACTCATTCTACTCATTCTACTTTTCATGAGAACCTTGTAAAGTTTGAGTCAGATTTGATTGACTTATTTGTTTTGTTTCATACAACAACAAAAAATCCCGAGATAGATTTTATTTCTTCCGTTCAAATATTAGATGCTTCAAAGTTCGTTAACCCAACGGAAAAACTGGTTTCTTTAGCCAATATTGTACGAAGTTCATGGTCGCCCCGAATCGGTTGCAACAGATCTTGAAACTTAACTACCTAGTCAAAGATCAGTGACACAATGCGATAAAAAAAAAACTTCCCGACACTGATAAATATAGCAGTTGAGTGTTAATTTGAATTGATTCGCACGTGTTCGGATGACCTAACGATTATGCTCTCCATTCGAACACTGATGATCAAATAAAACAAATCGATCTTCACGGAGAACAGTGTAGCAAAAACGAAATACGAATTTCAAAGGTCATCTTTCGATCCCAGTCAAAAGGATCCGGAATCGATTCTAATTTTTGAATAAATTCCCACTCAACTGAAGCAGCCTGAGCCGACTATCTGGATTATATAAACCGAAATTCATTCATAATTAATTCCTACTCGATTCCGGAATATCTAATTCAACTAGGAGAACAAATCCTCATCGTTCCGGTTTTCTGTTCCTTCTGTTATCTCCGAATCGTGCGAAATCTCACGTATCTCTGAAGCAACGAACCCGTCTGGGAGCCAGAATAAATTTGTAAGGCATGGAAAAATCTCTCAATCCAATCGAATCAAGGTCTTGGCTGAAAGCTGAAACCGACACCGACGAATCAGAATATTCCGCCCGTATCTGATTTGCCAGTAATTAAATGATCAACAAAAAAACATTCGAGTGGATTGAATTAAAACGCATTTCCCAAGCCCCGGTGGGTCCGCGCGGTTTGTCCGTTGGTACACCGAAGACAATTAATTAATGGATGCTTGATGGGATTGACTAAATTTTAGTACCGTTTGAATTTGTTTAACTGCTCCATTGTCGGTGCCGCACGGGGTCAGTTCGAGGACATGGGAAGCTCTTTCGGTTCGGAGCTCAGTTTATTTTTGCGACTCCGCAGAGCGAAGATCATAGGATTAAGGGCCGCGTCCGATTGATAAATATTTATGTTTGATCTGCTTTTCAAGCTTCCGTGACGGTTACTTTGATCGAGTTGAAACGAAATTGATCCTCAAGTGTGATATTTGTACGACGGGATCAATTCGTTCCAGCTCGTCTACGGGTAAATATCATTAGAAATTTTCCAATTTATGAATTATTCCCACAGTCATCGTCAGTGGCAAAAAATAAACAACCATTTCAGATAGAAAATTGTTTCAACCGGAATCTTGACATTCGAGTTTAGCGGAACTGTTTGGAACTGATTCGACATTTTCGGTGACTTTTCCTAATAAATTTTTAAATATTATGTATTTCGAAAATTATCGTCAAAGAGCAACTGCACTGCTTACACACTACTAAACATAATGAGTAATTGTCCTGGGATGTAAATCGCCTTGAAATACAATTATAATATGACTCACAGTGTCTGAGGAAATTTTTTTTCGGCATTCCAACGTACTTTCAAAAACAACATTATTTTTCAAGCAGCACATGCGCAGTTAATTTTTGATTGCTTGGACCGAATCACTCCATCGCAGTAGACTTTGGCCGTTAATTTTTTTTTCACTTCGGATCAGCGCTGCCAACTATACCGATTTAATGGTATTTATACCGATTTTTGTTCTCGATACAGTAACACGGATATGTTTTCTTAAATTACCGATTATCAAATTTTTGTGTTCGGTTGCATAGTGTTGAACCAGGTGGTTCGACCTTTTTTGCTTTCAAAACCAGTCCGCCTTCAATCGATTTTTCGAGATAGATGTTGTACAGATTGTTTTTTTTTCGCCAAATACAGAATTTAAAAACAAATCAAAAAGTTGGCTATTCTGCTCCGGATCAGGGATGTCGGAAGTTTCGAATTACTCCTTTATTCAATAATCGAATAGTTTTCAAATTATTCGATTACAGTTTAATCGAGTTTCTGAGTGTTAAGGTTCGATGTACAGCCATCCTTCTCCCTATAATTTCGGAATCGGAAAGTAGCCAAACCTACATAATGGAATAGATTTAGCACAGCTTAACATAATTTATATGTTCGTTGAATAGTCTTTCAAATAAAGGTTGGATTTTTTTTCAAATGTTTGGCCATCAAAATCTGCAAAATAAGAAGATTTTGCTAACCAGCTTTGAAGAATCCACTTTTGATATTGAAACATTTGTACTTATCACCCTGTAATTCCAGAACCGAAAGCCGGATCTGAAAAAAATCAGGATTTTTTTTTCATAGAATGCCTTTCCAATCCACATTCGGAAGTCGAATCCGGATAAAATTCATGGATTTTTGTATGGGACTACAAGACCTTTCATTAGAATCGTTGAAATCGACTCAGCTCTTCAAGAAAAATAAGTTCACAAAAATGTTACACACACAGACATTTTGCGTTTTCGACGATCTGATCCTAATAATATGTGACACTCGGTCCTCCGAGCAGAGATGGCATTTCACCAGAGTTATACACGCTAGAGTCAGATTTTTGCCACACCGAGGATGAAAAAAACGAAGCACCGCACAAAGAGGAAAGCGCACTTCTTCTCAGTGTCGAATAGACAGCATTTGAGTGTGTGCTTGTGGTTAAAGCAGCTGGAGCGAGTGAAACACATTCTCTTCGCATGAATCGCTCACACGCGCTCTCGTCTAAATACACCCAAGTGACCACTGGCGCGTGATTGTGAGCGAACACTTCTGTGAACTTCAATTAATAGCGAGTAGATCTGCCCTTGCTATGAAAAATTTGCAAGGAAAACCGAAAATTTTACGATAAATTGTTTTATTTTGCTGATTTTGCGTGTCCACGCTTCATCTACGAAAACCATACAGCAGAGTGCTCACCGGCGTGTACACCTCTGTGAAAGTATCTGCATCCACCTCAGAGAATTTATTAGCTAATGCTCTAGCACTTTGGTGCGATTCAGTGGAAGAGGTAAAAGGAAATAAACAAACGCACTTATGATGCGTGCACACTTACACAACAGTGGTGTATAAATGTGAAAGAGAAGAGCTCTCGTTGAAGTTGTCAGTGCGAGGGGAGAAATTTTGCTTGCTCTTCGTCACACAGAGGAGATAGACATCTCTGCCTCCGAGTCGGGTTTCACAGTGATTGCATAGCCTTTCTTTATGAGAAAGACAAAAGTGTCTTCTACTTCTGTGATAAATTTTTAAAGATATTTTCTCTTATTGGGATGACTCCTAATCGTAGATACGAATCTAATACCGTTTTCGTTTTTGAACCTAGACGCGGGCGACTCTGACTCCGAGTAAAACGAACACGTGGTACGCGCCCTAAACAACAACTCATGAAAAAAAGAAAAAATAAACAAACTTGCATGGATGCGTGGTGCGACCCGAGAAAAATTTCAGAGCGAAACTACGCGATTGGAGTCCGATCTAGAGCGACCTCAGGTTACTAAAACAAACATATTAAACGTTGTTTGGGCGACTCTGGGTCAGCTTTCGGGCTGCTCTGATCAATATACGAAAACGGTATAAATGTAAATCTCTGTTGTTAGGACTCCTCTCCCTGTTATTGCTCATTTCCACAAATTCGTCTCCACCGATTACACTCTAACATAATCATACCCAAACTCATTGAATATATTACGAAACTCAGGATATCACAATTTACAGAAACTGTTTCAAAAATTGTCTTTACTTCGGCGTATAAGCAAGTGAATGTTTCGTTCTAAGGACGGTATCCGGTTCGTATCAACTGATTTATTCGGTTATTTTAAATTCATTCAATTTGTTTATGCGAAACAGGTGTTCCCACAGGCTAACGCAGATAGTCGACTCAAACTAATTTGAATAATAGGCGCAAGAATTCCGACAGACCAATACATCCAACAGCTCCTGCCTAACTTAAAAGTATGCTACCTGCTGTGCTAAAATGAGATCCGTAAATAATTCGTTTTTCAATTTATGTTTTTTGGAAATTTGAAAGAAAAGTTTTTGTCACTGACACGAGCTTATGAGAAAATATTGAAATTTCAAAATTTGATTTTCGCAAGCCTTGTCTCGATCGGGCCATCTGGACAGTACCGCATTACGCAAAAACCCAACTCTGACTCAATGCATTCAAGCTGAAATCAATTACAAGCCTCACACCTCAATCAACACCCTGCAAAATATGTTACTTATGGCTTCACCCCATTGACTAATTCTTCATTCATCACTTCTTAATTGCCTCCACAGCCTACTATTTTGTCTCGAAATGCAAAACGTCAATCAGCTTGATGGTGAAATCCTTCACCATCAATGATGCGTTCATCAAATAACGGACGCTAATGACGCGGTCTCCAGTTGGTCATTTCCTTTCAAAGTAAGTTGTCACCTTGTCGTTTGACTCGTCGCAGCGTCAGGTGGCTCTTCACCACCGTTATTGGTTATCGGTTGATTTAACTGTCACAGTTTTGGTAGTTTTGGTTCCCAACAGTGAAGGTTGCAACGTGACGGACGACGTACTTCCGTAGGTGTGAGACAGAGAGAAATTAGCTTAAATTAGCACCCGAAATTTGAATGACTCTTCCGAATCGTGAACCTTTGAGTCGATGCAAGGACTCGAGTTCATGGTACCGGTTCCGATTTCCCTTCCGGGATGTCGAAATGAATTCCGACACAAAGCAAAACAATTTGTCGGAGTACGTTTCGGAATCAGATTGAATTCGACTAAATTCAGTTTGAATGATGCTGTCAGACTTGCTATTACATATCTTGCGTACTTTAACTCTGTTAACGGCATTTTATAATTTCAAACTAACCTAAAAATATTGCAATGTGTTTAATTACAATCGGACTCAATTCCGATTTCAACACCCTAGACAGAAATTAATTCAAACGACGACAATCATCAATCAACGACGGCGGCGATTTGATTGATTTGATTCTACTTCATTCATTGAGAAGCTTTTGTTGCACAGTAGTGAAATAGTTGCTGCAAGTTGCAGCACACGGTGTCATCGGATGAGATGATTGAGTGATCACTACTGGTGTCTACGAATGTCGCTGAATTCGAATTCTAATTGGACATCGAATGGTTCCTGGGTTGGAATCAAGCTTTTCATTGATTGCCTTTGTATTGTTCATATTGCACCTTTAAATTAGCTGTGACCTCAAAACACACAAAAACGAATAAATTACAACCTGATTGGATCATTCAACGCAAAGTGAAACTGATTCTTTAATGCATACAGTCTATCGGGACTCGATTCCCGACCCCGAGTAAAAATTCACCTCACTGTCGACCGGAAGAACACATGTTCGAATCCTGCTCGAAGATATATTTTTTCCAGTTTTTTCTTTCACATTTACAAGAACGAAAAACAGACCAGTAGAAATTGCACGCAACAAAAGATGGGTTAGGAATGCAGAGACATAATTGAACACTTTGCTTCCAGAATGGTCACGGTACACCTATCATTTGTCTTGCGTTTCGTCTTCGGTTCCTCGGTGTATTAGCAGTTTATGTAGGACTTCTAATGACATCCGCTGAGTCGACGTAAAGTCTAAGTTCAACCTGACATGACATGACATAATAATTCATAAGAACGTGATATGTAAAATGACTAAATTTTACAAGAATGTTTCAACAATATGTGTCAAACATCAGCCGCTTTTCAAGCTATAAATTTACATGTGTCAGCACTACAAATTATGCCAGAATGCAATAAATATGTTTGTGATATGCTATAAAAAGGAGATATTTTATTTCGATTTTTTACGAGACATGTCTATGTAAGAAGACTTAAATTTACACCAGTTTTTCTAGGTGATGTTCCAAAACGGGAGCAGGTCATTTCATCGAATGAGCCATTCAATCGAAAGTCGTTTTGCAGAAAGGAACATTTCACCGAAAAGGTAACTCACATTATTAATTAGAAAACTACCAATTCTGGCTATTTATCCAAAATCGAAATCAGAGGCGGTGGAAGCTAGGCTTCTTTGCACATGAACAAAGACGATGTGTCGAAGCCGTATTAGATATGTTTTTCACTTGCACTCAGTTAACGGAAAATACCGCTATTATCACGCCTGGGGGATACATTAAAGCAAATGCTTTGATGTTTAGTAACAAATAAAGTCAATAAGTTTTCTTGGGAATTCCGTTCTGAGGATTTTGAACCAATAAAAAAAAATATATTTAAGACTTTCTGAATTAAAAACAGGAAAATGAATTATTTAATTTATTAAATATGAGATATTTCAGAAGTACGCTTGTGGGTCAAAACAACGGGCGTAAACACTATCATCTTCCATTTGTCTTTCTCTTGAATCAATTTCAATTACGACCTTGAGATATTTGGACAATTCGACGAAACTACCAAGGTACAATATTGCAATAAGCTTTAAAACAATTCGCATTCGGCAAAATTACCATTTCGGCGAAATGGCTTTCGAATCAATTTAGCGAAACGTTTTTCGACGAAATGCCCCTTTCGGCGAAACGGCTTTCGGTGAAATGAACCTTTCGGCGAAACGACTTTCGGTGAAATGACCTTTTCGGCGAAATTGTTTTCGGAAAAATATCATTCGGTGAAATTTTATTCGATGAAATGGTATTCGACGAAATGGTTGTCGTTGAAATGACCCTGACCCGCTCCAAACAAATATTGGTTGTTTCAAAAAACCATTGGTTAAATCAAACCGGAATTGTTATCCCTGTTTCAGCAGAAAAATTCGTTAGAGTTCTCCAGAATTTATTTAATTTTGCAATAGTAGATAGTAGTGTGATAACTTTGTTATAAAGACTATCCCAGAAAGTATGGACGCAACCAACAACCGCTGCCATTTCGCAATGATTCAGAATCTGTCAATTTTTATGGCTGCGTCCTGTTGTTTACACTCTTCTCTAACCACTTGTGCAGTTGTTTATTCGTTTTCATTAGTTTGTTTCGAAATGCGTGTACTTTCAGCAGAACAACGTCGAAAATTCTGTGTAGAAATGGTACACAGAACGCGGACTGTCACTGAGAAAGATAGCAAAAATGGAAGGAGTAAGTGAAAAAGCCGTGCGAAATGCAATCAGGAAGTTCGGTGAGGATACCACCTTTGAGGATAAACCGAAAACGGGTCGAAAAAAGGTCCTGCTAACCCTCAGTTGGAAGAACGTATACTGAAGGCGTTCAAGCAAAAGATGGAGGTTTCAGTTGGAACCTACGTGGAACTCGATTACAAATCGTTGCCTTGGACCACAATATTATACGGTGCGAGAAGGGCAAGTTTTAAACCAGTCCGAGACATCGGAAAATTTGGTAAGAAAGTTATGGTCTGGCAAGCAATTTGTAGCTGCGGTAAGATTTCGAAACCCTTCATCACCACTGCTTCAATGAACATCGAAATATACATCAAGAAATGTTTACAAAAAGGACTTCTACCCATGATTCGAAGCCACAAGGATCCTGTTGTCTTCTGGCCAGATCTTGCTTCTTGCCACTACTCGAAACCATCGATAGAATGGTATACTACCAAAAATGTCACTTTCGTCCCAAAAGACATGAATCCACCAAATTGCCTACAACTTCGACCAATTGAGGAATTTTGGGCATTCACGAAAGCACATCTTAGGAAACATGTCTTGACAGCCGAAACCATTCAACAGTTCGAAAAAGATTGGAAAAAAGTGTCAAAACTTGTCGCCAAGAAGTCTGTACGGAATTTAAAGAGGAAAGTTCGCAAGAAGGTGCGCCAGCTCGTTTACAATGGCTAAGTAGCAAATGTTGAGAATAATATTCTGTTGTTGTAGTCTAATATTATCAGTATATCGAATAAAATTTGAATATCTAATACTTGTGAATTATTTACAGCGAAATCAAAGTGCGTCTATACTTTCTGGGACAGTCTTTATTAAATTTCAGCCACATTTTATAGTTGTTGATTGTTCATTGAAAATACATGACAATTTCCGGCTCTGCTTGTAGTGAACGTGCCTGGCAGGCATGAATTTTTTTTTGCTGGTAAGTTTGAACTTGGCTTCACGTAGACGCAGAGTAGGGCTTTTCGCAAACAATAACTTCATCGCTTTTCAAATTATTCGGACGTCGATTTTGTTTTCCCACAATCAGGAAAGATGAACATGAACTTTGCGAAGCACCTATCGCCGATGATAACGCAAATGGGTGAAAAATTTCTTGCTAATTAGTTATTAATTAATAACGGTAATTTTGAATTTGGTGCTATTTTTTTTTTTTGAGTACTTTGCCAAGTTCATATGAAGTTAACGAAACACCCTAGTTAAATAAGCTTAAAAATAAATCGAAGCCGAATGGAAATTTGACCAACAAATTCAAATTTATCGTAACTAATTTGCAACAAACTATTGAGTTTTGATTTGTTTTCCATTGTTACAGTTACGGTAATCTTGAGTTTGTTGCTTATTTTTTATATTTTTTTTTATTACGTCGCTAAGTTTATATGAAGTTAACGAAGCACCCCTGCTAAATAAACTTGAAAACAAATCGAAAGCCAGTGGATAGTTTGTTGGTAATTAGTTATGGTAATTTTGAATTGTTGCACTGTTTTTTTTTAGTACTTCGCTAAGCTCATATGAAGTTAACGCAGAACTCTCCTAAATAAGTTTGAAAACAAATCGAAACCGAGTAAAAATTTGTGCAACAAATTAAAAAATAACCGTAGCTAATTAGTAACTAATTTGCAACAAACTATTCATTGGGATTCGATTTCATTTTAAGCTTTTTAGGAGTGGTGTTTCGTTAGCTTCATATGAGCTTAGCGAAGTACTCGAAAAAATTGAGAAACAAATTCAAAATTTACGTAACTAATTAGCACCTCATTAGTAACAAATTATCCACTGAGTTTCGATTTGTTCTCAAGCTTATTTAGAAGAGGAGCTTCGTTAACTTCATATGAACTTAGGGAAATTGTCGAAAAAATAAATAGGAGCCAATCATTAGGAGCCAATTATTCGCCTATTTGCATTATCCTCGATAATAGGTGCTTAGCTAAGTTTATGTTAATTCAGGAAAAGGCATCAACAGTTTATGTCTTTTTGTTTCTTTTCATCAAATTCTCAGCGAATCTCTTCGGTTCTTTTGAATGAGTGTATTGAAATAATAGCCTCGAAGCTTTTAAGCGGCCCTTACACGTGACAATATTATTGTCAATCCAAAGTATTGTCAATACCGTCAATCCAATTGGCTTGGTAACTCGAGTCCGCGCTTTTCGAAAAAATCAAGCGTTTGGAGTTTAAAATATTGCAACTGAATATTGAAACGTTGAGAGAAAAGGGGTTTGTACATATTTAACTGTTTCTTCTCTGGAGAGAAAGTATTGTAGGATTGATGAGCAGTTTTGATTTTTTGACAATATTTTCGTCAATCCAATGAAGTTTCCATCACACGATCAAAAGTATTGTCAATACTCCTTGTATTGACAATAATATTGTCTCGAGTAGGGGCAGCTTTATATTCAAGCAACACTGAGGTAAAAAAGCAATTGTATTATATCAGACCGATCGTGAGATTGCCACATTTTCAAATCTATTCTCCAAACCTTGCCTCTTTTCTAGTGGAACAGACTGTAAATCTACTAACTGCTCTTCAAAATATCGATATTGTGTAATAATAAAAATACCATAACATGATAAAATGGAAGAGTCAAAGGCAAAAACCTTTCATTTTCATATTTTTTTAATATAACTAAATTTACTGATCCGTCCAAATTGCATATTTTAGCAAAATTATACATGAACTATGATCATCGATTTTTTGGCCCTTCTTCGCATTGAAATTAAATGCAACAACGGAAATTATTATTTGCAATATCAATTCTCTTGGAATTATAACACATTCAATTTCTGGGAACGAACATAGCTTGATAGGAAAGACAGTCAAACCTATCTAGGTTCGATTCCCAGTACCTTAACAACGTAACACATGGATCAATAAGTCCCGAGACTAAAGCAGAGATGGCGCTCGTAGTAAACCAGTAACCACGCCTTTCTAGAGTACTAACCTTTGCTTGAAACGGGTCAAAATTTTAAGTAGATCCGACCAGAAATAGCTGAGTTATCGAGGTTGGAGTAAAGTCGTTTTATAGTTTGTTTAAAAAATGGAAAAAACCGAGTTTCGTGTTTTGATAAAACATTGTTTTTTAATGGGTAAAAACACCGTGCAAGCGAAACAATGGATTGAAAAATGTTATCCCGACTCTTGTCCATCAAAAGCAACGATTTGTCGGTGGTTCGCCGAGTTTAAACGTGGTCGTACCGACACAAATGACGCGGAACGCTCGGATAGACCTGTGGAAGCCGTTACACCGGAAAATGTGAGTGAAGTGACAAAAATTATAATGAAAGATCGTAAAGTGAAGCTCCGTGAGATTGCTGAGATGACACAGATATCATATGGAAGTGTATTTACTATCCTTCATGAAAAATTTAGCATGAAAAAGGTTTTTTCCAAGTGGGTGCCGCGATTGCTGCAATGCACCCTGGCACAAGTCAATGAAAATAATGGCGAAATTTAACGAATTGGGCTTTGATCTGCTTCCCCACCCTCCTTACTCGCCAGATTTAGCCCCCAGTGACTACTGGCTCTTTGCTGATCTTAAAAAAATGCTCCAGGTCATCGCTGAAACTGAAGCTTATTTTGAAGCGAAAGATAATTTTTTTTATAAACATGGTATTGAAAAATTGGAAAAATGTTAGAGCCATTGTATCACCCTAAAAGGTTATGTTGATGAATAAAAAAAACTTTGCAAAAAAAATGTTGTTTCCATTGTTAGTCTCGGGACTTATTGATCCATGTGTTATGGGCAGAATCTCTCTGGCTCAAGAAGTGAATGACAAAAAATCAGTTTTTGGTTTTTTGCGTTTCGTTTACGTTGCATCAATGATGACTTAACGACGTGTAAATTAAGGAACCAATTAAATTTTTTTCCCTACCAAGGCCCTTCAAATTACCGCGACGAATCAGTGACTTGATCCGAGAGAGAGATGAAAAAAATCAATTCCTAATTAACAGAAGCAAAGTAAAAGTCGTTTCCTTCACCGCAGTAGATTGTATCTAAAGCTGCACAATTGACATTGAACTGATTGGCTTGAACTTGGAACGATTTTTCAAAGCAGAACGCAGATGGATTCGACAATTCATCATCGACAACACCGTATAACGAGTCTGTCCTGTTTGAGAACAGAAAAAAAAACTCAATCCCTGGTTTTATTTTTCAGTGTCACCACATTTTGTGAAAGTTGCAGAAAAAAAAACTCAGTAAATGTAAACAAAAGGTAGATGGAAAAATTCTGATCTAGTAGCCGGCCTACTGCGATCAGTAGGCTCAGTAGGATCCCAGTAAGAAACACGGCCAATGTGTTTCGTCCAAGAAATTTGTGTCAGACTTTTTTCCGAATTGATCGACTGTTTTCTAATAGTGCTTTCGTTTAATTTGCCTCACTTAACATTGTTCATACATGTTGAACTTTTGTTTAAAAATAGATCATTTTTATTTGGACGTTATTCATCTGACGGGTTTTGAACACAAACAACTGTGATGCCAGCAAACATAAGCCTCGATGCCGGTAGATTGTTGACAAGATAAACATCGAACCAGGAGATGAAAGGAATTCTACTGCACTATTCTTTCACTTTGCCTTGCCGCTGGTGATCTGTCAGCAGCACCACACGGTATCAGGAGAAGTGATTGTATTGAATCGGCAAGAATGGCGCTTAGTCAGTTAACATTTCAAGGTACTCATAACAAGGACTGCAGCTCAACAAGAAACTTCTACAGATCGTTAAAATTTTCCTCTGTGGAATATTTCCAGATAAAATTCAATGCGAAAAATGTCAGTAGTGACACTTACCTTAACGAAATATGCGTAGGACAAACTGATGGCAATGGTGGGAAACGGTGAACTCATCAGGGGCCAGTCTTTGGTTCGGGGGTCGGACAGGTCGTCCATTAGGTGCCGCCATCCACCGTAGAAGTTGTTTATGAGATCCATCTATAAAAAATAAAAGAGAATAATGTTAATGAAATAAATCTGACACCCGAGCTTGCAACTCTGTTGGCCATGTCAAAAAAAAAAACGTCAACGGGTGAATTTGCGCAAGTTCAGAGACAAACATAACTGCACTGCTTTCGCTTGTGTCAGAACGTTAAATTTCAAATTTGCTCAGATCATTAGCACGCGAATCTCTCCTCCGTATTAACGTGACTCATAATCGACGGGCTAAACTTGGAAATCGATGGTGAGTGGGTGAGGGTTTAGATCGAATCGTTGTATTTTGAAATATATGAGAAATGGTTTTGTGTTCGAAAATAGCAATATATTGCTTCCATTTTCTGTTCAGTCATCGTGACGGGTTCGAAAAGCGGGTTTTATTGGGAATTTCGGTGACGAAAGCGTCACTTCGTATTCTAGGATAAGCGTGTAACGGATTGTCTGTCAGAGAGGTACTCCTGTAGTTTTCGGAAGAGGTCTAATTTTTTTCCAGAATCGACGTTTTCGACGAGAGTTTTCAATCAATTAACGACTTTAAGAAAAGAGTGAGCACATAACTATTAACTTATTAGTGTTAACTTATCTTCAACTTATTAGTGCATTGGCAGTTCAACATGAACCGCTAAGCAGACGTTAAGTTTATGTTATTTCCAAAATACATTTTGTACCAAAGTGTCGTTGGTTTTTTTTTACTGAGAACTTTAAAATAGATAAACTTCAAACAGCGATTAGTCTCACCCCAGAATGCCAGACAACATCCCACCAAACGCAATTACCGGCAGCGGTCTCACTTCAGATCAAAACAACCCGAGTAAAAGGCCATTCGGTGAACAGTTTCTTTGTTTTTTTTTCGAAAACTAGTTTCCGTCATTGGACCATCGAAATAATCCGTTCAGAGGAACACTTCTTCAGTGGTATCCGAGTTCTCTAGACTTATCGCAGATTTGACGACATCGTTCTCAGCGTCGTTTTGATGGATGATTCTTTTTTGATGATAGGCGGTGAGAAACATCGCATCCATGCTCACGGCAACGGAGTGTTTTGAAAGAAACGCTTTGTGATTTGTGAATAGCAGCGAAACAATAAATACAATCAATTGTTCTCTTGTGCTTCTTCTTTGCTGCTCGAGACTTGAACCGGGATTGGTCAAAGCCGGAACTGGATTTGAATATAAAGTTTCAAGTGGCGTTCTAGGGACGTAACGTTTGTCAGGAATAACCCGGGAACTTGGGAAATTTATCTGGTTTTGTTTGTTTGGGATTTTATTTCCCATCCGAGTTGAACGTCGATTTTTGATGCCTTTTGTTGTTGTTTTATTCGAAAATACTTTGTTCAGTCCATCAAATCATATACGAAAGTGATTTGGTCAATTTCGGAAAATCATTTCGACACTACACCGATATAAATATCCGATCGATTTGATGACAATCTGACACTGCAAAAAGTTGCAAAAAAACACTCGCTTCGTACAGTAGGCTATGACAAATCATCTCGCTGGCGAGTGGAATGCAGTTTGCCGCCTAACATTCAGTAGCGAAATTCAGAAGAAAAGTTAATTGCCGCTAATAAGGAAAAAAAATTACGGAGATGATTTTGCCGGGCAATAAAAAAAAGCAGCAATGTCGACGAAGGTGCGTACACATCGGTGAGAATCGAACAACACCGGTTGCACAATTTCACTCATACGCCCCTACTGAATTCCTCGGATTTTCTCATCATCACCGTTTGGTGTTAGGCTGTTACTGAGCTACTCGATGCGGTACCTGCTTTTAGATGATTTCCGTGCATGACATTCGGATCTGCAATAGCAGGCAGGAGGTATGCTTTGTTCCAAATGAGTAATCAAAGAAGGCCGTTTGTTCGAGTTTGAATTATTAAACGAACCGCAACTGCTGTCAAATGTATGGATTTGACAGCAGCTAGCATTTGAACTGGATTAGTTTTAGCTTTGAGCGAAAATGACATAGTAAAATTAAGTGATGTTTCAAAATTTACTAGTCATCTATTGATTTAATTAATCTTCCGATAGTTCGAAATTTATGTCCCAAACTGATTCCTGAACTTAAGCGATATTTTTAAAATATTTTTAAGTGAATTTCCGAAACTATGCGGTTTATTTTAATGTCAAATGTCGTAGAAATGCATCTTTGAGATTTAATGTTATCTCGAAACAAAAAGCTTCAAAATAAAAAATATTTTTTTATATATTTTTTACCAAAAACTAGTTTTTGAAAAAAAACACCGATAAAATTTAAGTCATACATTGGTTTTTATGTCTAGTTTCAAATAAGGCGTTGAAGAATCGCACATAATGTAAATATGTTCAATACTCGTGCTGGAACACTAGAAAGATCGGTATTTAATATATAACTAAATTGCCCAAAAGCAGTCGAAAAGACTGGAAGGGAGAAAGTTAAAAAAAAACTGTGATATTTTTTAATAAATGTTTGAGGTTTGAGCGGTTAGTGAATGACAGACATACAGACATTTAAACTGATATACTCAGGGTGAGTGCAAATAGCATTCGAAATACTAGTAACAGATCGGCTGAAAAGTTCGTATCGATTCTATGAGAGGGCGCCACTAGAATTAAATCCATACCATTTTCAGTTAGTACCAACCTTCAAAAGATACGTGTATAAATTTGACAGCTGTCTGATTATTAGTTTGTGAGATATTGCATTTTGAGTGAAGCTACTTTTGTTATTGTGAAAAAAAATTAAAAAAAAGGAATTTCGTGTGTTGATGAAACACTACTTTTTGATGAAAAAACGTGCCGCCGATACCAAAAAAATGGCTTGATGAGTGTTATCCAGACCGGGCGAAGCAACAATTCGTAAGTGGTTTGCAAAATTTCGTACTGGTCATATGAACACCGGAGACGATGAACGCAGTGGACGTCCAAAAGAGGCTGTTACCGATGAAAACGTGAAAAAATTTCACAAAATGATTTTCAATGACCGTAAAGTGAAGTTGATCGAGATAGCTGACACCCTAAAGATATCAAAGGAACGTGTTGGACATATTATTCACGAATATTTGGATATGAGAAAGCTTTATGCAAAATGGGTACCGCGTGAGCTCATAATCGATCAAAAACAACAACGAATTGATGATTCTGAGCAGTGTTTGGAGCTGTTATATCGAAATAAAACCAATTTTTTTCGTCGATATATAACAATGGACGAAACATGGCTCCATCACTTCACTCCGGAGTCCAATCGACAGTCAGCTAAGTGGACTGCACGCGATGAACCGAACCCAAAGCGTGGAAAGACTCAACAATCGGCCGGTAAGGTTATGGCGTCTGTATTTTGGGATTCGCATGGTATAATTTTCATCGACTACCTTGAAAAGGGAAAAACCATCAACAGTGACTATTATATAGCGTTATTAGAGCGTTTGAAGGACGAAATATAAAAAAATGCCTCATTTGAAGAAGAAAAAATTTTGTTTCATCAAGACAATGCACCGTGTCACAAGTCGATGAAAACCATGCTGAAATTGAACGAATTGGGCTTCGAATTGCTTCCTCATCCACCGTATTCTCCAGATTTGGCCCCCAGTGACTTTTTCCTGTTCTCAGACCTCAAGAGAATGCTCGCTGGTAAAAAATTTAGAAGCAATGAAGGTAATCGCTGAAACTGAGGCCTATTTTGAAGCAAAGGACAAATCGTACTACAAAAATGGTATCGAAAAGTTGGAAGATCGCTATAATCGCTGTATCGCCTCTGATGGCAATTATGTTGAATAATAAAAACGAATTTTGGCAAAAAAATGTGTGTTTCTATTAAACGATACGAACTTTTCAGCCGAACTGTTATCTGTATTATTAGTATCACTATTATGCCAGTATTATAACGATTGAAATTCTTCATAGTGGAATTTAAGGGAACTTTCATTTTTTTTCAGAAACGGTTTATTTTTTTTTAAATTTTTATACTATTTATAGTTATATAACAAGTTATGTTTACCGAAAAGCCACAAAATTTTAAGTAATTGTGCGCAGTCGAAATGATTTCCTTGTATTAAATATGATCAGCACTGAACGTAAATCGTAAAAAAGGTGGGGCTAACATAAGGACACAAATTTCTATTATTTGTTGGTTCTCAAAAGAACCGAATCAACAATGGGGATAGATTTTCTCTTGTATGCGAAGAACCAGAAGAATTTCAACGAAAATACTAGCATATGATGAACAAAATAAATCAGTACAAAAATCACTTGTTTACGTAATTTTGTCCGTCTCGAAATCTGGATCCGTGCAATCCATAGTTCGGGTTCAGATTCTTCTGAACGGTGTTTGTGAACCGCACAGTGTGCAAGCAAACTGAGTTTTTGTTTAAGAAAGCCATAACAGTGACTTGAAAAACAGTAAAAACTGAACGTTGTTTGCCATTAATGGAAATTTCTACCACTAATTGTCTACAAAATTTAGTGGTATCTTCCTGAATCGATGCGTAGAAATATTTCCAAACAGTAAGGGTAATAATATCGAAAATCTGATTAAAATTGGTCGAGTTGCAGATATTCAGTCATTTATTTAACGTTTTTTTTTTAACTTTTTAGGCTCGCAAAAGAAGCGTATTCTAAAAGTTAGATCCCATCGCTTATGTTTAAAAATCAACTCAAATACGAATAGTGCACAAATTCGTACAGCTATTTCAGGGTATTTTTTTTGTTTCAGTAGTCATTTGCCTATCTGTGCGTACAGTAAACATTGTCCACGATAATCTTTCTTCCGCCCGTTGAGAAGTTCGATCTGTAATATGATTTTTGCGTGCCTGAAACTCTTTTGCGACTAAAAATCATCAAGAGTGGTGCCTAGTTTAGGGTCCTACTGTATTGAAGGAAGGAAATTTGGTGTCGTAATTCAAAAAATGAATAAGCAACTGTTCATAACGAAAAGCGGAGTTTGTAGGCCCAGCATACAAACCGATGAAATTGTTTCTCTAGTGCCCCAAAAACTACGAAGATTCTGATCATCGGTTGAAGGTTTGGACCTTGATCTTGGACGCAGTCTGCAATCATTCACCTTTAAAAACTGGTTCACACTTACAGATGGTGATGTTGTATGCAATGGGGTTTAAGAAAGCTGGTGGAGCGGCTCGAAAAATGCTTGAAAGTTATCGGTAATTGTTTATCTTTTAATTTTATTATCAAACCAAAGGAAGAAACTTCAGATAAAACAAATGTTTTTAACACTTGACAAATAAAAGTTTCTGATGCACAATAGTCATTCTACAGATTCTCGAGATATTTAGGCTAGAAGTTTGATAAAAATTCAGTTTGAGGTTAGGTAGACTTTGAATCATACCAAGTATTTGTCAAGGCTATTATTGGACTCTAATCTGACGGCGATTGTCAATGCACGAGCTCTACGCAGAAAAAAACATCATTAACGTGTCAGATCGAGTGGCTATCAATTAGAAGCTATCTTTTGCAGTAGGATGACGTTGAAATGCTGCTGCTGCAGTCAGATCAGATGAGTGTGAGTGGTTCGAAAAACAGCACCGCACGGAAAAGTGCCGTTTTCATGGCCTCCTTCGTTGATGGGTGGAGGAGAATTTCCGCATCGCAAACCAGAACCAGTGCGCGCGCCTACTGCGCGTTTCATCATCAGTCGAGAATCCGTTAGGAAGACTACCTTGACGGTAAAAAAAACTGGTTCCGTGAGGATTGACGGACGAGCAAAACAAAATAGCGTCTGTGATTCTTCGCATTTGCCGGGCCGATCATTTGGCATTCATTTCATTTGTTGAATCCGGTCCCCGGTGTACGTACGATGGATGACAGCGGTTGCAGGATTTGCGGTTTCGTGATGTTTCCTGATTTCCAAGTGAATACACACGTTCTAAGAGGATCGATTTATCTGATGAGTTTGTTGTTCTCGTTTACAAAATACAAGCAATTATAATGCATTAAAATCAAGTAATGCAACAGTGAACTCCTGGTCACTGGAAAACGGACAAGATTTTATCATTTTACGAGTAACAATTTCACGCTTCGTCAATGAAGCTATAATGGTTTTATGTTCTATCGGAGTTAAACCGACTAGAAAATGAACGGAACAGAACCTTCAACGATCTGGATCTGGCCACTATGTAACCATGTCAAACTATATTAGATTCAAATTCCGATTGATGTTGATTGGTTTTTGTTTTGTTCTGTTGTCGACTGGCGCTTTCTGTTTTGCACCATTTATGACAGGTGCTAACAATCGCTCATATCGAAAGCGTGGTTACGATGACGACCTTGGCTCTGGCAACAGGTCCGGCGAGATTACGGGGTTTGCAACCGCTCAATTAGCGCGACCCTCGCCGTTGACAGATTCTCGAACCTCGAAAGACTGCAATGCTCGAACACGCCCTAGTAGGCGGTGACGATTCTCTATGATCCACTTGGATTTACGCTTAGTCACCCACTCAATGTCTCCTCCCCACTGGCAACGGGGCTCACATCCGAATGTGGGACCCCAAAAGCAGCACTCACACGCTTATCGTTTTCCCGCACCGTCAGAGCTCAGGTGAGTAGTGCCGAGGGAAATACCAGTGGGCAGTCACTGCCGCCATCAGCCTACTTTTCAGCGTGTTTTTCAGCAGATGTTCGTCATCAAGTGGCATCGCTTGCTATGTTATTTTCCACTCGGACTTGGATAAATATATGTAAGCAGAGCTGTCGGGGTTTATTACGAAGAAGATATCAGCGCTTCGTTGGCTATGAATCGAGGCCAGGCCAGGCCAGGGGTTGCGCTTAACCGAGACCTCAAATTATTCATTAATTCTTGTTACCGTCGGGTTACATAGAGATGTAAAAAGGTTACATAAATGTATATGATTTGGTACAATATTGCAAATACAAAAGAGGATCGGCAAAAGGTTAAATTGTTTCCGATGACTTTGCGAGATGGTAAACTAATGGCAGAATTTTTCACCAAACTCCCACGGAGTAGTCGATCTGCGCAGCAAGGGGGCGATCCTATTTCTGGTGTTTTGTTGCGGTCGAAACGCAATTAATTCTCATATTTATTATACTAATGGCATTTGCCCGGTCGAAGTCGACATGGTCGCGATGTGACATGTGAGTGTGAATAAACTGACAATAAATTTTAACCATAATATACTATAATTTGCGTCATTCAGTTCGATCAGACGGATTCTAGTGTTCTTCGTAGGTTTAAGTATGTTCACGATCTGAGATGAGCGACTACCCGATATTTTTCCCATGCGAATAGTAAAGCTCGGTCCAGTTCAAATCTGAGTTTAAGATATCAACTTAGCAAATTCCAGAAATTAACAGCATAAAAGGTGGCAACAACACTTACTCTGATTTGAATGAAACTTTGTACACGTCTTCAGTTTGACAAATTACACACTCTTAAAATTAACGAAATTTACGCTTGACGTAAATTCAAGCATGCCGTAGATTCTTCGGTGATGACACAATATTACATCTATTAACATGTAAAAATAAATTTTACGTCTGTATTGATGTAAGCTTCAGCTAGATGAACCGTGAAATTAAAGATATGGTTTATCCTCATAGGCTTTGTATTGTGAATTTAAGTGAATTACGACGCTCCTTTTATGTGCAACTATGAAAATGTAAATTTACACGATTTTTTTTTATGTGTGTACACACTTTAAAAAACCCTGTGATTTTACATCTTGTTAGATGCACATAAGGGGAGCGTCGCAGTTCACGCAAATTTACGTGGAAGAACATTTAATATTATGTCTTAAATTCCATGACAAGAAATTCATTGAAATATTAAAAAATGAAACTGAGAGCGACCGCCGCGCGACTTGAACCGAGAACCATTGGATCGCAAAGTACGTCCGTTAATCGACTGAGCCACCGAAGCACACATCTGCTTGGCTGGTAAAAAGTGCATTCAAATTCTTACAGTCCCACCTGCTAGCAGAAAAACGCAAGTTACAGTCGAAAACAGTAAAATTCCAGCTAATCTAACATGAAGGTCTGACTGACTTTGTGTCACAGAAAAATACAAGACTTTATTTTTATCGCGATAACATATATGTTTTTATAAACTAATCGCATCTAAACTTTGACATCTAAACTTTGACACGGTAGATTTATGATACAAGCCTTCAAAGCCGAGATATTCGATGAACAAGTAGAGGTTCCGAGATTTCCGAGCGTTCCATAAACAACCAAATACAACACGACCGCTAAACTCAATGAATCATTCTGAAAATTTCACAGAATATTCTCAACTAAATTTCGAAGACATTGTCAGGTGGGTTTTTCTATATTCTGCACCGTTTCCAAGAAAATTTAATTTGAAACGGGAAAATAGCAAAAAACCTACCACTTTACGGTACTGTCCTCAGCCCTTAAGTCATTACAAATAAAATTTTCCGTCATTTGACAAATTGGGTCTTTATGAATGATGATGATCTTGATGGTAATAACCAAATCAAGGAACTTGTGACTGAACATCGAATTTAAACTTTAACAATTCAAATTCAATTAATTTTGCAATAAATTATAGTGGGAGTTGAGGAATTTTGAGCCACACTTTGATTTTGACTGATAATTCATTCCAAATACGTAACTTTTTTTTCTCAGCTAAATGGTATATAAAATTTTCAAAATCGAAAAATTTTTTTTTTCGAATCGACTTTTTGGGAAAAACTCAAAACTTTAAGTATCTGAAAGTCGATTTTTTCAAAACAAATTTTTAGATTAGAGCGGTAAAAAACAACGTGTTTTGTCAGTTACGTCACTTATATCATCATGTCTTCGGAACCAAATGTCACAGCCATTTGATCTTCGAACTTGATCAATGGTCTAATAATAGCCTTCAAACGAGCCTAAGCTTGTTGAAATTGGTTCAGTTATCTCCGAGAAACATGCGCGGTAAAAAAATGCGCTTTGTCGGTTACGTCACTTATGCCAACATATCTCCCGAACCAGAAGTCGCAGTCATTTAATCTTAGAACTTGATCAATGGCCTATTACTAGCTTTCAAACGAGCCTAAGCTTGTTGAAATCGGGTAAGCCCTCTCTGAAAAAAAATTGCGCGTACGTACACACACATACATTTTCCGATCTCGTCGAACTGAGTCGATTGATAACATAACACTATGGGTCTCTGAGGATCCGTTCGATAGTCGGTTCTTCCAGCAATTCTTATACCTTTCTATAAAGAAAGGCAAAAAAAGATGAATCTGAAATAATACAACGACATAAGTTTCTTATAGATCGATGTCGGATAATGACAGATAAGACTAAGTGGTTCAAATTACCCCATAGATAGCAATTCCCTACATTCCCCTACACTCAGAAACAATATACTTTTTTCACGGGTAGAAATAACGATTCGGTTGAAGGTAGCGCTTCGCCGTGGTCACGGGAGTTCGCTGTCTATCCCGGGGTTTCACGCACTTTACCCAAAATTGTGAGAAAACAGTAAAGAAAACGGAAATTCCAAGAACATACGATTCTAGATAATTAATTTTTCTATCGATTCGTATATAAACTGTGCCTGATAAACGTTTTTATCGAAAGATTTCGTGCGAGTTTCAAAAATAAATGAGTTTTTCCTTATTCTTTCGCACGCACACAATGTCAACGCATGCAAAATCGCACGAAATCTCGCGAAAGAAAAGCTTTCTAACTAATATTTTTCACCAAATGCATAGTAAAATCATTTACCTACAATCGTATGCTTCGACTTGACCACGGCGAAGCGCTACCTGAAGAATAGTTTCTAAAAAGGACTGCCCTCTAAACATATACACTGCGGTAAAAAGTCGAGTGTTTTTTCAAGCATTAGAAAATAGTCGAAAATATTAAACGAAAAATGCGTATCTCAACTATTTTAATTTTAAACTAGTTATGAACATTTAGCGTAAATTTGGTAAACATTTTTTTTTCAAAAATGAATAAGTTGATTCATCTTCTACGCTCTACTTTACGTTGAACCGTTAGGTGACGTTAGTTGTACAACAAAAACCGCTAGTGCAGTGTTGAATCGAAGAAGAAACGTAAAAATAAGACATTCATAATGATCACATTCTACCAATCGAAGGTTCGCAGTGCTTTTGAAGGCGTATTTAGGGAGAGTGGAAAAATTTTCTCTTTATCGCGAGTGTTTTGCCGAAAGGTTGAGCGAAACGTCACTACTGTTCCCCGAAGGGATGTTCGCTTTTGAGTAAAAAACTGCGATTCCTACATTCTCGGATGAATGTCAGTTTAGCTTCTAGTAATTGAACTGCATTGAAATGCGTAGTAAGCTTGATTTATGTGACAGTGAACAAGCTGTAAATAAATCCAGCTAATGGTTGGTGTTGTTGTTGAATATAAAAAAGTTTCATTCACTGAGAAGAAATCCTTTCAGATTTCAATACTGAGCGTTGAAGGTTGGTTAGTTCACCGTTGGAATCTTCATCCATGTTGCGTCCACTGCTGTGATCCAGTCAAAATGGACAATTTTTCGGTATCGACCCATACCGTCGCGTACGCAATTTTCCAGATCGTTCGATGGCGCGAAAACTTGCAATCTGACGCGCGCGAACAAAATGTAAACAACCCGCCCCGGTGAAATGACGCCGGGGAGCCGGCCGGCGCAGATTCGATTCGAGTTGTGGTTGTCGCAAGCCAACTAGTATTTCAATTAAGATAAATCGCACGATAAACGGCTTCTTTTACATACTGGTTCGATTAGTAGTCGTCCGTACAGTAAAGAATTTCGTTCACCATATATATTTGTATAGTTGATGCTCAGTTCGTGCCTGGTTTAATCACCTGGAAAGTTGAGGAATAGTATTTTTTCCGTGGGAAAAATACATAAATTTAGATAGGAAAATACCGCTGCACGTTGTTCTCACTTTGCGTTGCTGTCAATTACGACGCAAAGTTTTCTTATGAAATAAGAACTAGGCTAATAGATTGTTTTTTTTTGTTTTGAAAATCCTGCTAGCTCAAGGTTACACTGGATCATACAGAAGGGAACTATAAAATTAGCAATAACACCCACTGGAATATTTATACGGTGTTAAACTGTAAACGTCGTTCAATTCCGCACTAAAGTATCGGTAAATTGCACAACACATCAATTTCCATAAATACATATTTGATCGATTCGTGAGTTTGTGCAATCGAGAGGCTTCTCTAGGAGTCAATTTTATTCTGGAAGTTTCCCTTTTTTTCCTGCTAATTCTATGCAGTTCCTTTTGAAAGGTGTCTGCGGGTTGGCGGGACACCTAGTAGGGTCAATTACCGCGCGCGTAAATAAGATCAATGCCGGTTCACCCGAGTGACAAGTGCGACTCGAACAAGTTCGTTATTTACTCCGCTTACCGGCGTGACGTGAGACAATCATGAACTGTTTTGACGGAGCGCCGGAAGCGTAGCAGGCCGTGACTTGACACTTGACCAATGCACACTCTCGGTAAAAGTTTCAGTAGGTTTATTCTATGGAGACTGTCGAAGTGAACAGCAGAAAACAGTGTGTTGGTTGAAAAGTGAATATTGATCGAAAGAAAAGTTGACAATTTTAAGAGATTGATGTTGATCGTCCAGGATGGAATTGTTTGCTATCGAAAAGTGGTATCTTTTTCCGCACATTCGAACTTGCCACGAATGTGAAAACCGAGAAACTGATTTCTCGTAATCACCGAAGGGCACTCTGAATTCCCTGTCAAGAAATCATACTGCGCAGTTTAGCTGGAAGCATTCCACAGTACCGCATCATCGCGAGAGACCGATGGCTACAAAACACGCCTCGCATAAATCATATCAAACACTGGTTCTAGAAGCAGACCCGCCATGTGTATGTGTGGATAAATAGGTAATTTACGGTGGCAGATGGTTGTAATGACCGTCACATACGGCAAATTATCAAACTGAGGTGTGGCCACCGCCGTCGTTCGGATCGACTCAATCGAACCAGCAAGGGTGGCGCATTCAGCATTCTAATCGACTAATTGCTAAACAATCGTAGGACATAACTCACTAATTTGCTGACGTTTTTCCTTGTGTTCGAGTTGATCCTGGAAATGACTTTGTTCGAAACTCGAAGAATTGGTATTCAACGACAGCGAAGGGTTCAATAGTTAATCCATTGACGGAAACTTATGGAATAACTCAGTTATACTCATTAATTCGTGGCAGAAACAACGTCGACTCGAACGTATTTTAAGTAGTTCCAAAATTTCTATCAAAAGATTAACACAAATTGGGATTTCAAAAAAAGTACGACGGGCCAAAGATATTCACAGCCAAAGCCCAATTTAATACAGTTGACTAAACGATGGCCCCTTCGGGCGGCAATCGTAGGCTTTGATGGCTAATATTTGATAGTTTCTGAAAACCTTAAGTTTTTCTGAGAAGCACTGTTTTATTGAGGCATGAACTTTGGCTTCTATAATTTCAACGAAAAACCTCGCGGGTTTCCGGATTCAGAACACACAGTTCCTAAAAACATCCGATGCTCAAACACAGTTCCTAAAAACATCGGACAATACAGTTGTTGCCTGCCAAATCAAAGACAAAAATTCCTACATAGCATCCATTTTTATTTTCAGACTTGGTCCAGGTCTAAATCCAAGAGTATGAGAACCTGGAAGCCCAGGCTCAGGTTCAGATCCATAGACGGATTCTGAATCTGAACTAAATTTCTGGACCTTAAACTAAATTCGAGGTCTAGATTCTGGACCTGGGTTCTATATCTTGATTCTAAACATGAATGCTGAACCTGAATTCTAGACCGGGGCCTGGATTTCGGGCCGGAATTCTGAATCCTGGATTCTAGACTTAAATTCTGCCCCTGGACCTGAACTCTGGACTTGCCTTTTCGAATCGAGTTCAGGACATGAGTTCTGAATCGGGATTCTAGACCTTCTCTCTAAACCGGGACCTGGATCCTGGCCCTGGATTTTGGACCTTAGTGAGGGAGCTGGATTCTAGACCTGAACTCTGGACCTGGATCGTTGACAAGAATTCAGGGCCTGAATTCAAGATCTTTATCTGGATTCTAGACCTGTTTTGTGGTACTAGAATCCTGTCCTGGACCTGAATTCTGGATCTTGATTCTGGAGCAGGATTCTGGAGCACTTGAATTCTAGTTCTGGATTTTGGACTTGAATTCCGAATCTGGATTCTACATCTGAGCTCCAATTCTTGATCCGAATTCTGAACCTGAATTCTGGTAATGATTCCTGGTCCTGGATTCTGTACCTGTTATCAGGTTTTCTACCTGTATTGTGGTTTAGGATCTTGGATCTGGATTCTAGTCCTGGACGTGGATTCTGCACCGTTATCTGGATTCTAGACCTGTTTTGTGGTACTGGATTTTGCATCTTAAATCTTGTCCTAAACCTAGATTCTGAACCTGAATTTTAGACTCTAATTTTAGACTTTATTTCAGGATCTGAATTCTTAACCGGGATCTGGATTCTGACCCTGAATTCGAAATCTTGGTTCTGGACTTGTAGTCTCCCCCTGGATTATGGACCTCAAAGTCCGGAGTTGATTCCTTGACCTGGATTTTTAACAGGAATTCCAGGCTGAATTCTGAATCTCGATTCTGTCCCTGGATTTTGGACCTAAGCACGGGAGGTGGATACTAGACCTGAACTTCTGGATTCTTGACCCGAGTTAAGGGCCTGAATTCTGACCCTGTATTTTGGACCTGTATCTGGACTCTAAACCTATATTATGGATTTTGGATTTTAATTCTAGACCTGGATTCTGAACCTGAAGTTGAGCATGGATTCTAAACCCGAATTCAGGTTTCAGATTCTACACCTGTTTTCAGGACCCGAGTTCTAGGACTGAATCTGAATTCTGGATATGAGTTTTGAATCTGCGTTCTGGACTAGAATCCCAGAGAAGGATTCTGCATTTCATATCTATCCCTTGATTTTGGACTTGAATTTGAAGCTATATTCTAGACCTGAACTCTAGACTCTTGACCCGAATTCTTGACCTGATTTCTGGTTCTGGATTCTGTAGCTGTGTCTGGCTTTCATACCTGTATTGTGATTCAGAATCTTGAATCTGGATTCTAGATCTGCACCTGGATTCTGAACCTTGGTTCGGGATAGGGATTCTAGATTCTAGACCTGTATTCAGGACCCGAATTCTAGAAAGCAATCTGAATACTTAATCTGGGTTCTGGGCTGGAATCCTCGAGCCCTAGAACTCTGCCCTTGGATTTAGGACTTGAAATTTTGGAGCTGAATTCTGAACCTGTACTCGGAACCTGGATTCTTAATTCAATTTCTGGACTTGAACTCTGATCCTGCATCCAGTACCTAGATTGTGCACCTGAATCTGGATTATATACCTGCATTGTGGTTTTGAACTTTGAATCAGGATTCTAGTCTTGGACCTTGATTCTGGAACTGGATTATAGATCTGTATTCATGACCCAAATTTCAGACCAGGACCTGGACTCTGGAGCTGAATTCTGAATCTGGGTTCTAGACTCGAGTTTTGGTGCTGAACTTGAATTTTTCCCCTAGATTTTGGACTTCACATTCCGGAAGCTGGATCTTAAACCTGAACTGTGCACTTGAGTTCTGAGCCTGATTTCTGGACCTGGATTCTTGAACTCTGGTCCTGAATCTGAATCTGAACGCTGGTCCAGAACCTGGATTCTGCACCCGTATCTGGAGCTGGATGCTAAACTTGAACTCTACCCTCGGATTTTAGATTTCAAATTCTGAGGTTGGATTCTAGATCTGAACTCTGAACCTGGATTTTTTATCCGAATTCTGTACTTGAAGTCTTGCATACAGGTATTCTGTACTTGTATCTGGATTCTATAGCTGTATTGAAGTTCTAGATTCCAAAGTGCAGTTTTAGAATCTAGGTTCAGGACTAGAACCTAGATACTAAACCTGGACTGTGGACTTGAAATCTGGACTTTGTGTTCTAGACCCGGATTATAGACAAAAACTCTGAACTGGACTTTGAATCTGGACCTGGATCTGAATTCTGGTACAGAGTTTTGAATCTGGATTCTGAAACATGATTTTGGATCGAGGTTCTGGACTTCGATTCTGGAATTGAATTCCGCACCCTAATCCTGGAGCTGGAAGTAGGGCCTGAGCTTTGGACCTGGATTCCGGATTATAAACCTGTATCGTGGACCTTAACCTGAATATTAAATCTGGATTTTGGACTCGAATTCTGGGCCCGAATGTTTAACCTAGATTCTGAGCGTAAACTCTGAACCTGGATTCTGGGAACCTTAATTTTGTATCTGTTTTCTGAACCTGAATTTCTGGAAATGGATTCTGAATCTTGAATTATTGAATTATGATCTTTGATCCCTGAATGTTGAATCTGGATTCTGGTAATGAATTCTGAAGAGGGATTCTGTACCTAAGCTATGAATTTGGAATCTAGACTTGATTTATGTACCTGAGTCCTGTACTTGGATTCTGGAATTAGATTCAGAATCAAGAGCTGGATTCAGGATTCCAGATCGGGCTTCTGATGCTTCTAAGGAACCTGAATACTTTAATGGTTTCTGAACCAGAATTCTAAGTGGTTGATGCTGAATCTGGTTTCCGAACGTGGATTTTAGACATGAACTCTGGATTAAGCACCTGTATTCAGTGCCTGAATTCAAAACATGGATTCCGGACCTGAATTATGAACTTAGTGTCCGGACCTTATTTTTAGACCTGGGTTCATCAGCTGAATTCGAAATCTGGATTCGGAACCTGAGGACCTGATTTCTGGAACCGGGTTTTTGGCTTGGATTCTACCCCTGGATTCTTAATCTGGACTTTCAACCTGCATTCTGATCGTGAATTCTGAACCTGGATTGGACTTGAATTTTGAATTCAATAAATGTTAAATGTTGAATTCAATACAGGCTAACTGATTTACACAGGCTTCACCGAAATGAACTACTCAACAATGCGCTTAGTTCCCGATCGGAATACAAAACGAACATAGATCCTTATGTTTTGCCATATCAAACCTCACGATAGTTATTTTGAACTATGTTTCGGCAACGAAATCTTCGACACACATGCCGAAATTCCTGCGTCTTAGAATTATAAACTGGAATAAATTAGCGATAAAGTCCGCTTTCGAATTCAGAATTCGAATCTCGATCTGGCAGACAGATCCCCCCGGGTACGATCCGGCAGGCCCGCCTTAGAGCGTATCACCAACCGGTTATTGTGTTGTTTTGCTCGTTTGAATCTCCGCGGCTCTGATCGATCGGTCATATTTCGCGAGTTGCTTAAAAATGATCTTATTATGAATTCCTACGTGCGCAGAACGGAACGTGGTCGACGGCGGAATCACGCCAACGTGGTGCTCTCCAAATCTGCGAAGACGTCGTTGCGCCGATATTTTTAGTATCAAAGCAAGCTATTTTTAATCACCACTATCACAACCACCGTTTCGGTTCGAACGCGTGCCTTCTCAAACGGTGAATCGTAGCAGGCTAAACAAAATTCTAATGCCATCGCAACCAGTTTGTTTACTTGCTTGCTTGCTTTGCTGCATCCTACCACACCAAGGGTAATGTGATCATTTGCATTCGCGATCGGTTGCAATTTGTCAAACTGATACGAACTACAAGCTGATTGTTTGGAGGGTATTGTTTTGAATGGTCGATCGCAGGTGGTGGAAAATGGACCACCCACCGTTCCGTGATTCGTAGAAAATGATAACGAGCGGCGATCGAACGAATCGATGCGAAATTTGAACGTGATTACAGAGGATAAAAAGGTGTCGGTCAGTGCACAGCTGTTTGGCTTGGCTACATTTTGAAGTTCGATGGCTGTCCGCGATAAGATTATCGTATGTCATTAAAGCGATCAATCGGACACTGGTTGTTCAAGCAATGGATCAATGTCAAGTTGGAAGAGTCTTCTAATTAATGTACGCGGCGTTGTTTAGACAGTTATGTACAGAGGAGGGGATCCTCGCATACTGTTCAAACAACGTACCCAACTTCGAAATATAATTCAAACGATGTCAATGTGACGGAAATCAACGCCCAGCCCATTAATCGGGTGATGTAGGAATAATATGCAAACAACTTCTTCGCCGCATTATCGACGGACAGAGCTTTTCCTTATACGATTCGCGATCATGTTTGTATGTGCTGTGTAATGTGTCAATGATAAAAAAAAGATAAATAAATAAATAATACTGCGAAACACACCGGCAACGGTCAGTGTCAACCGTCGCATAAAGTCGGATTCCGGCGCCGAAGAGAAGAAAACTTGTTCACGATCTTTACTTACGGAGGGCTGCGCGATAAGGCGCGCAGTTACGAGAGGATTCGCCGATTCCGGACTTAGGTGCACTGGTAAGGTGATCCGGTTTTCTGAGTTCTGATTGCCTTACCTGGAATGAGGTAAACGAAGAAATGTTTGATTCATAAGTTGTTTATATTTGTAGTGTTCTTTTTTTTTGTTTCGTTAGTCTACGGTTCACTAACCGGATTTTTATGTCCGAATGATTCAACGTTCCACGAACTTGTTTGATTTGTTTTCTTTGGCAAATCAGGTCAAGGTTGTTGGCCAAGTTCGAGAGCTGTAGATTCATTGCTGCAGGGTAACTTTTTTTTCTCTCCGAATTTGTTTTTCGAGAAGAATAGACAATCGAGAAAGCCACAAGTGTTTGGCACTTCTGCGCGGACCTCATTGGATACGGGATCCACTTGTACAACGATGCAGTCACAATCCGCCTTCAGTTGAAAGGGAAAGTTGCCAGTTGCCTCAAATAAAACTCTGCTTAGAATAATAGGATCGAACACAGCTTTGAGCTTCCGTGATTCACTGAATTGAAGCGGTGTTGTGTTAAACCAACAGTGCATGATTTTGAAGCTACTCAAAGAGCAAACCATTCTCGGCACACAGAAAGTGGCGGACGTTCAATCGATCAAAACTAACAGTTCAGTGTTTAGTCAATTCCTTCAACAATACGATGAAGCAAGATTGAAATAATAGTGTGAAGATGTGTGCAGTGCAAAGTTTGGGTTAAAATAAACATTTATAAACTTTGGAAAACTACTACTTTCTAATGTGATAATGCCTTTTCTATTGTCATTCAAATGGGCTGAACACATTTTATTCATTTGGCTAAGTATTGATACAATTTTAATTAGTGATACAGTAATACTTCTAGAACCGAAAGTATGAGCCGAAATACACCGTTGCCCTTTTTTGCATCTTTCAAGTGAACCAAAATATGTCAAAATCAGTTGAGCCCTTAATCGAGTAAATTGTGCGAATAGAAAATAATTCGGTTTGACGTTTACGTCACTTATTTGATTTCGTCTCCGAAACCGAAGTGCCCTACATAATCTATGATTGGAGGCAACATTTTTACTTCCTAACAGGTCTAAGATTGTCTGGATCCGTTTGAACTCTGCTTTTTGTCGGTTACGTCACTTATACGACATAAATATCCAAAACTGGATGTGTTCCATCTAATCCATTTGAACACACTGTGGCTGTATAAATGAGGTCAAATATGTTAAAATTACGTCAGCAATCTTTGGAAAAAATCGTGCTGATATCAAAATAGGTATGATTTATCGGTTACGCCATTTTAACTTCACAAATAACTGTTTTTTTTCTACGAGCCGAAAGTTTTCGAAATCGATTCAGGTATATCCGAGAAAATTTAGCGAATTTAAGAATGTGCAATTTGTCGGTTACGTCACTTATATAATTATATCTCCGGAACCGGAATTATATAATTATATCTCCGGAACCGGAATTATATAATTATATCTCCGGAACTGGAAATTTCGAATTCGATAGTAGCTTTCAACCGATTGTTGAAATCGGTTCAGCCATCTTCGAGAACATTGAGTGCAGAGAAAAAGTGCTTCGTCGTTTACGTCACTTATACCATTGTATCTGTGGAATCGGAAGTGATAGCTATTTGGTCTTCAAACGTGAGCAATAACGCAATAGTAGCTTTCAAACTAGCCTATGCTTGTTAGAATCGGTTGTGTATGTATGTGTGAGAAAAATTACCCGCATTGGCTGGCCAATTGACATACAACTCAAACGATATAACCGCATCCACCAGGATTTCCAAAATGCCAAAACCAAAATGACCAGAACCGCGTGTGAAAATGTGCGTTTGTCTTCTTATTTTTGATTGATTTTTTTTTGTACAAGAAAATAACCTAGCGAAGTATTCAAAAAAATTGAAAAAAAATTGAGCAACAAATTCAAAGTTACCGTAACTAATTAGCAACAAATTATTTACTAGGCTTCGATTTGTTTGGAAGCATATTTGGAAGCGAGCCTTCGATTCTGAAACTACAGGGTGAAGTGTCATCCCTAGACGACTATAATGACTACTATATATTAACGATCGCAAAGTCGGAGCTTTTTTTTACTTTCGTCTGAGACGTCAGTAAAGACATTGCACTTAGGTGCAAAAAAGTGAGATGTAAGTAGCTTTCACTTCAAGTCTACTTTGAGGTTTTCTGTTGAACCGTTAGGTGGCGTTTGCAGTTCAACATAAACTGCAAATGGACTGAAGAACCCAATGCGAAACGTAAAATGATGGTAAAAAATGTGTAATTTATCGCAAACCGGTACAAGATACCAAAACCCATAAATTTCGTGCTATCTCCAAATTTATGCTTCAAAATCGTTTTAAACACTTGAAACCTCGGATGCAAATTGGAGCAGTTTGTCATGAGCAAAGAAATGTTGAAAAATTTGATCAGATATTATCAGTTCATCTACACGCAGAGAAAAAAATTGTAAATATAATCAAATTTTGGTTTCTCGAAACGATTTTTTTTGTTAAAATAGTGACAAGAGAAAATCTGGTTTTATATAGAAAACATTGTTGCTTGAAACTACAAAATATGATAATCAATAATAATTTTACTCAGTGGGTTAGTTTGTTTCAAGCAACATATTGATAAAAACAACAAATATTTCACTTGTGCGTTCCTGTCAATTTCTAAACAAACAATTTCACAGTAAATTCAATTTGAAAAATTTGTTATGAGTGAACGAACTTTAGATAAAGTTATGAATTGTTGCGCTTTAAATTCACAAACTTTTTAGTTAAAATAAATTACCTTAAATTTAGTTATTTCAACTAAAGCTTTTGTTTGTTGAAACCATACATTTTTTTTAAGAATAAAATGATTTCTTTCAAACTACTTTACAAGGTAATTTTTGATACTACATTTATTTCGATTTCGAAAACAATTATTTTTAATTATGAATTTTTCAAGATCTAGGAGTTTTGTCGCTTAACGATCGAATTATTCACATACCATAATCAAGGTTTTTCAATTTTTATAACATCCAACGGTTAGGTGCTCCATCAGTCCGGTCAAGAGAGAGATCCTGCATCAAATTTGTTATGTATTTTTAGGCAATTTTTAAAAATATTCTTGATTATCAATACATACACTTGAATTGCTGAAAACCCTCTATGAAATGGATGAAGCAGATAAGAGCAGATTTTACTTATGAAACGCGTACAAACTTTATCCGCGGGCGAAAAAAATGCTTTGGTTCACAAGAAATAAAAGTATTACGGTTCATTTAAACGGTAAAATTAGTTGTATCTTAACACAAATAAGATCATAGATAAATCGAACCAGATTTTTTCTTGATTTGAAGATATAGCTGTATTGAATCAACAAGGACATGGTTGATAACATTTACTCAACTTTGGTTTACATGTAATAAATAGTTAGTTCATTTTAAGAATAAACTCAACCGGAACAAATATATTTTTCGTTTGGTTTGTAACAATCATGATCTAGCTTGAAATGAACAGAAATCAAATTCAAAAATCTGCTAATCTGTTTTGTTATTTTAAACATGCTCAATTTTTCTGCGTGTAGTGCTAAAAATTTCATTACAGAATCATCCTCAATACTTTTTTCTCGCCCAATTTTGATATATTTTCAAATGTTGACAGCGTTTTATTGAGTTTGCGATATTGATTAATTGATAAAAAAATAATTGGGCGTCGATTCTTTCAGCAAAATATGGGGAAGTCGTTAACCTCCGAAATGTATCAGTGTGCACCCGCAGAATGCACAGACGTCATGCATTCACTGCATTTGGACTCGAATCCATTGCCCTCAATGTTGCGACTGTCATCAAACGGCTCTGTTTTTTCTTGTGCATCGCAGCAATCCATGAAATGGAATATGTGAAAAAAGGGTGTTTCTTGTGCGTCGTTGTCAAAAAAAACGAATAATCAGCTGAAATTTGAGCAAGCTGCAGTTGCGAAGCCAGTAAATATACTCGTCGATTGTTTCCATTTCAGAACCAGAGTAAACACAAAAACCCATCTTGGATTAGGCTGCCATATAGAGAAATTCATTGTTAAAATTGGTGTTGTTGAAAGTTTTACGATCGGAATTGGTGTTTTTCTTTCGGCATTGAATTAATAAACAGTAGATCGATTAATCGGTTTCCATTTGAATGGCAGCTTACTCGAATGTTTCGTTTGTTTTGGAAAAAAAAAAACTGTTGAATCAGGTGCGAAACATGAGTGATGTAATCATCCATGAAGTAGTTGCTGCAGTTTCGAGTTAGATCAAAAAGCAGAAGCTATTTCATGAATAGCTTATCGACAAATTTCATAGCACTTGACCTCACTGTCCATGTCGACACTTAGTGTCAAAAAAGCGCATCACTGTAGTTGTTAGTGTCCAACCGTTCGATTGATTTTTCATCATCGATTACTAAGTGTGGATCATCAATAGTGATTAAGAAAACACCTTCTGCTACTGCGGCTTAACATTTAAGGCTCACGCTCACGCCATCGGAGAGGGCCCCACACCAGGTGCGCGGCGATTGCTTATTTCGCTCGTCGATCGATGCGATGCGATGCGATGAGATGATGAGTCGACAAGACAAGACAAGACAAGACCGGACCGGACAAGGGTTGTGTAACATTTGTTCACCACCACAATAAGTGACCTTACACCCCTTTACGCCGGTGCCGTCCTTTACAGGAGGGGAGTGCCATCAACAAGAACCAGTCCTTAATTGGTATGCACGCGAGGGTACCCAATGACCTAGGGTAACAGTTTCGAGACTGGATACCCCCGACCGATCAGGTTTGGTTCTTTTCGCGATCGAGTACCGGGTAGCTGATGTTGTCAAATTGGACTAATTCGCCTTCATTGATATCGAATTCAAACAGAACCTACGAGTGGCTAAACCCAACCCCAATATCGACGCCATCTCTAGAAATTCGTCATACCAGATGTTATCCACTGTGTCAACCAGAACAGTCTAGACAGTTTCGATACAGAATCAAATCGAAGTACAATCCGAAAATTGGAAGAATCTTTCAAGTCAGAAAAGCTACAACCCTGCGATGGATGGGATCACATCCCACCTACCCAGAGTTGAAAAACAAACCTATACTTTTATTTTGTGGAATGGCTGGGGCTGCCGCGCCGGTTCAACTCCATAGGTTGCCTGGTGTCAGCAAACTTCGCTCGAACATCGTTCGTTCCGAAGCGTACAAAAGTTGGCGAAAGATTGCGGGCAGCAGCCTGACACAGAAGGCACCAAAGCAGATCAAGGTTTACCGTCAGTCCCGGCACTCGATCTGCTATAGGGTACAAGTTATCGACGTGAATGAATACCGTGGGCTTGAATAGTTATGTTGTTTTTGGTTTTCGTTTTATTATTTTCCAATATCTCAAGTTTGGGCATCGCTTTTCAGTGCAGCAAATTGTTCACAGAAACCCCCCCGGGGAAAAAGATTAGTGCAGTTCAGAATAAAAACTTGAAATTGATCAATAGCAGCGGATCGGACTATTTCTTAATCAACTTGCTGTCGGTTTCATTGCATCCAGTCACGTATTGTTCGTTTCTGTCATCGAGCAAAAGATCCGAGCGTTACAGGTCAAACTCATTTCAGTAAGAAGTCCAACAAAATTGTTTCACAATCGGTCGACTTCGGTCCGATACAGAAAAAGAAACGTATTTCGGACAAAAATTTTATAAGTGTGTCTTTTGCAGAACCCGAGAAATATTTGGAAAGTAATTTTCCAAAATTAGCTTTGGTTATGTGGTTGCGCCACATCAATTATCCAAGAGACATTAAAACAAATAGATAATTTTGATGAATAACCTTAATTTGCAGTTCTCTAATTCATTCTGTGATGTAAACGAAATAACCTTGTCGGCGAAATAACCCTTTCGGCGAAATGATCTCTTCAGCGAAACGACTTTCGGCGAAATGGCATTCGGTGAACCGACTTTCGGCGAAATGACCCGCTCCCGTCTCATTCAATTGACTTTTGTAATCATCCGACTCAAGTCATATTCACTGAATTGAAAAACCGTTCCTAGTGATTTAAACTTCTGGCCAAAAATGAGTGCCAGTACCTTTCCCTGCTTCATGATCTTAGCTATCCGACAGTGATCCATTTCAAATGATCAGGCTTGAACATAAACTCGAAGACAGAAAATGATTCCTGTCGAAATAAAGATCTACATCGACGTTCGTTCGTTGAACGTGACGGATCTCATTTGAGTTTCCAATGATCACAAGCAAGTGTGAAACATTTTCGCATTATTAGAAAAGAGAGTTCTTTTAAAGTCAATATGGTGTTAGTCAATATCGAAAAAAGTAAACCTAACGAATGGAAGACCATGATGCGGCAAAATACAATCGCAGATGATTTCAAGCTTCCGACTTTCGCTTCACGAACTTGAAACGTTGCTCGATCTAAAGCAAGTTTATTTGCCTTCACTGAATAAAACTAGTAATGTTGTTTCCATTCAATTCCATAAGAGTGCAGAGAGAGTGAGTGGAGAAGGCGGAGCGAAACGTTGTATTGTAATCGCCTCGTATTCAGTCTAACAGACTTGCACTGATCATATGTAACTAGCTCGCACGTGCCTCTGGATGTTCCGCGTGACACTTGCACTCTGGCAGCAACCTAAGGAGTTGAAAGTAATTCGATTAACTTCAACGATAACAATGTGGGTAATATGGAGAATGAAAAGACAAGTTATAACAGCGATGATTCTATTCGAAGACGGAACGATTCTTTGCATCGGAAAGAAAAATTGTTCCCCAGTATCCTAAATGGCGTATGTTTGTTACGTATGCGCTTGAGAAAGCCCATACTTTCTTACATTATTTTTGGTCAGGACACAAGGCTTCCAATTTAAATCCCTAGTCACGTATGGTAATTAGCTTGCTACATGTCAATATTGCCAGAAAACTATTCACTACGGTAAGCCTTGCGAGAAACTGGACAAGAAGATATAGACCCAAGTATAATTAAGCCACTTTATCCCTCCCAAGTAAAGCCAGTACTCCTGGGCAAAATTCAACAACAATGAAGAAATGTCAACTACGAAACCATCATTTTGTAACAACAAGATATACTTGCGTCAGCTAACAACGATTCCATTGCCTGGAGAAAGTACAGCTATGAAACAAAGGAAAAACAGAAACTAACATACGATACAATGGACGAGGGCGTGACTAGTGAACCATAGCAATCAACCCAAGGAAAAGGATTAAAACGAGGTCCAATAATAAAAAATAAATTGTTTCTATGTCTTTTCCATATAGAAAGGTTATGAAATCATTGAGAAACCAGTCTTTTGAGGCGAATTCGAAGAGCCATTCGAATCAGTTCGTTGAGATCGGGAAAAATCTTTATATGCATGTGTGATTATAAGACAAATAAAGTCACTTGATTTTCTAGAAAATTACTAGATCAATTTTTACAAATTTATATTCGAAAGAATATTCTTCTGGTTCCACTTCGTCCGGATCCGATTTCCGGTTCCAGATTTACAGCGTTATGTGTTATAAAATAACAATAATGTCACTTGTTTTTTTTCTCGGAGATGGCGCAACCGATTTTAACGAAATTATAATCAAATGAAAGCTCATACAGTTCTAAAAAATAAATTTGAATTTCATCCGGATGTGACTTCCAGCTCCGGAATTATTGGGTAATAAATGAATAAAACTTCAATTTCGAGAATATGTTTTTACAGTTGAAGATGTGAATGAAATTAATATTTTAAAACCAGTTGGTTGATTCTTTTGTTTAGCAGGTGTTGTTAGTCTGATGATCACTCAAACGCTTTTTAGCCATACTGGACCCCGGTTTCCGGTTTCGGTGGCACTGGAAGTAGGCGTCACAATTCCATAATGTAACTCACATCAATTTTTCAAAGGAAGGATGCGATTATCACAAACTAAGATTGAAATTAAAGATTCGAAAGATATGAAGACTAAATGGGAACCGAAGTATAAACATAATAATTCAAATTTTCCGTACACCTTTAAAATTTACCATGGGATAAAATAGTGACACGAACCTACCCCCATGATGCGAGACTTGGCGAGAGCCACGTACAAAGATCTACCCTTGAAACTCAGCAAACCATGCTCGGTTGCCATCGAAACGATTCTCTAATCATGTTCGTTCCACGGTGGAGCCTTATTATATGTGCACCACCGACCGTTGCAAGAGAAGTTCAACCATCAGCCAACGGATCCAAACAAAACACGTTGGTTTGAAGGTTTTCCAATTTGAAAGATTGGAAGTGAAAAAAAAAATCCTTTGGCCTTACCCGAGGAGGATGGCCGAATCGAGCGAGGGTCGAGTTTCGGAGTTGCGCAAGTTCGCGTCTCGCTTCATGGTGGTGTGCAGAACTGTCAATTCCGTTACGGCAAACTGCGCGGCGAAAATGAAGTTTACTCTGTAATGTTATGCATCGGTCGTTCTGTCTGTCATCGTCACGATTTGATGCATGACGCGACGGTCACGAGATGATTTCGTCTATGTGCACTGGGTTGATTGTTGTGAGGACGTTTTGTTTGGAAAAAAAATGGTTGGATTTTCACTGTTGTGATGATTCATTGATCCAACAGTCCAACGACGCTTCAATCCCATTACGGAATTCCAAGAATCAACTAATCAATTACTCGTATTCTAAACAGGGAAAGAGTCATCATTATTCGATTAAAAACTGATCGAATCTATTCTGCTATTGTTTGAGTTGGAAATGTAATTTGAGCCCTAATCGAGATTCGCCTTCCGTCAGTTATCACTCCGTTTAACTGGGTTATTAAGTGGAAAAATTATTTGTTTTTCACGTACATTGATTGCTATTCCTGCAAGACAAAAAAATCCGGAACGAAAATCGATTTTGCTCGTGTGCATTTCATTTTTGGCGATTTAGTTCGGTTACATCAATTTCAAAATGACATCAGATCAAAACCATTTTCTAACTGATTGACTGGGTATGCGGCGAAATTTAATTTGTCATGGCTAGCTAAGACGTCCTACAATTTGACGTTGAATCGTAGCGTCTCGGTAGACTTCTACGTCGGAGTCAAAATTCATTCAGATCTCATTTACATTCTGTTATCAGAGTTCAGTGACAATTGTAGATTTGCTTTCATGGTCCATATTCCACGTATATTCGCTTCGTATGCGTCATTTCCTGCGAAAGTTACCCAATTATAACCAATCCGCTAATTGACATGCTTCAGGTTGGTTCGGATGCGAGTTTCTCAGGCAGTCACCGGCATGTCTGGTTTTGAAAATCGAGCTCAAATAAACACATTTTTCGGACGCACTGCTGATCTCGGAGGTTATAGGCAAAGTTCTTTATTGTGTGCGGGTTCTTTTCCCGACGTAGGAATGTGGATTTCGAAACGAACTGGTCCACTACGGGACCACTCAGAAACGTACTGATGTTTTCGATTCGATGTTTTTGTTATTTATCTGAACAAGCGCCTCCATGTCTGACTGCTGTGGTGACATTGATGGATACCGCAAAAGCATGGCACACTTAGTTGGGATTTGCTTCTACGCAGAGCCTGATGGTTGACCATACACTCATAAAATAAATCACTATAGTTTCATGAAATCCATTGTTTTGCTTGCTTTTGATTTCGTGATTTCCTTAGGTCACCCGATGCCAATTTAGTGATTTGCACTAAACCATTTGAGTGATAAAACGCATACTCGGAGGAGCTTCAATGAACTTTCTGTATGAAAAACAACCAGATTTGGACATTTCTCATCGATCTTTACATCGATCAACTCATCTAAAACATAAGAGCAATGAATCGTTCTTATATAAACTCGTCGTCGTTGATTTATTCGAAATTAAAACAGGTTCCACCGTTGACCGAGATAACTTTGGTCGATCGAAAAAAAAACCCGTCCCAGAGTTATTCAACTTCCAACCGGATAAAGGGTTCAAAATACAACCAATTACGAAACATTTTCCGCCATCACAATACAGATCACAGTAGGCTAGTCGAGCGATGTCTCACTCGACGCGTGTAGGTCAAATGTTGCACGAAACCGTTTCTATGACGGCGTGTGGCACTGCTACCGTTTGACAGGTTTTACACTCATTGCTTTATGACACCCGAAAACCACGCTCATTACCGGACCAGTGGAAGGTGATATATATATATTTTAGTAAACAAGAAGCAACCTGAGTAATCAGCTGAGCAAAACAATGCCGATTGTTTGTTCAACATTTTGCCTTCCTACTCGTAGTAGGCTGTTGTTTACAGCCTGGGTTCAAATTGGCGTTTAGCAGCAGTATGGTTTTTGTTCGAATATGGCAACCGAATGTTGGTGTATGGCTCGGCCTTCAACTTGACATTTGATTCACACGCGCTCTGGGTAAGAGTTTTAGTTTTGTTGGCCTATCTCGATGGCAAATTTTGGAATAGCATCTTCAAAATTGGGCACCATCAAATATAATGGAGCTACTTACTGAGAGAGGTAAAGGATTTTTTTCCTCGAGTTCAAAATGGAGCTTAGAACAAAGGAATATCGATGCCTTTATATGTTCCAATTGCACAAAACAGCCTGTATCTACAGACAACTCTGGCGGCATACGAAAACCAGCAGGCAATATGAAAAAAAACTGGCGTCAAAAGCTATCAGCCTCAAAGCTTAGAAAAAGTACAAGAATTTGGTAAATTTCCGACTGGATTCTGTTGAAGGTAAATGTGTGCATCGATTTTTCAATCAATAGTGTATTGAAAAGAATATCTTTTCCAATTCCAATTTTTTTCTCTGTTTGTTTTCCGTTCAAGAACAAGTGTCAAAACTAGGGATGTCTGAATGTCGATCGATTAGTTGAATAATCGATTAATAGCCCAAATAATCGACTTAAATTTAATCGATTAGTTTGGAACTTATATTCGAGTATTATTAAATCTGATATTATTATTCGAATAATTGATGAACTAATCGATTAATAAATGAAAAGGACCTAAATGCCAACTGTCAAAATTCACGTTTCTTTTAGGATCTTCGATCAAACGATTTCTGATACTTTTTGATTTGAGTTGAAACCACAGATTCACTAAAGTTGAGCTTTTCTCGACGAAAATGTGGGTCTCGTGGATAAATGACCGTTTTCAAAATTGGGCTTGGCCTCGGATTATCATACATCACAGATGTTGTGTTCACCAGATTTAATCTAATAAAGCCACCATACTCTGAGTTTTGTCCACCGAACGAAAAAAAAAACATTGGGCAAACCGAGGAATTTAAAAATGTAAACCCGGCTGGCTGCAAACCAGTTTCTACCCGAAAAAAAAATTACTATTCAAAATATTTCCAATCTTCTGTTCGTAGAGGCTCGGTCGTAATCATCGCTGGTGACATCCATCCGAACTGTGCCTTCTGATTTTGATTTTATTGTTACTAGCCAAAACCTCGACACAGTGTGAGAAGCGTTGCGCAACGCGATTACGACTCTATAATCGAGACACTATTAAGTTTGGGCCGTTTGTTTTAGGCTCGAGGGAATACTACCTTCCGCGAAATGCGACACACGATGCTGATCGATCGGTTGGCTGATCGACTAAAACTGGTTACATAGGAAATTTCGATGGTCCACGACGAGCACAGTTTCATGTGATCGCGGACGGGTCGATGTTAGATTTATGGACTAGAGAAAGGATTTACATATTTATAAGGGGGTTGAATTTGGTTATTTCGGATTGCCACTTAAGATGATGAATGGTGAATCTGCAGAAATTATACAATTTCAAAAGACTATTCCAAAGAAGAGTGACGACGCAGTGTCGACGGACGCGCAGATGTGACTTTTTCCCGGTAAGCAATCGAGGGGTGTGCCGCTCGAAAGTTTTTCAAATTTCTTGAATGAAATGCCATAAAACTCACACTCGTGATAAATTCGGATTCATGAATCATCATAATAATTCTGTTTCATAGGTTTTTTTTAGCAGTGTGGTTCCGAAATATTACTTTTGATCGTTTGAATTTGAAAACGTTGAAACGAATAGTAGGGAATCGGAAGATAGTCATTTGAAACGTTATCTATTTTTCCATGAACCACAAAATACAAACAAATTAGAAATAGACCGTCGAATGGTACAGTTGGAAGAAAAGTTTGCGAAAAAGTTATTGAAGACACGTGCCAGATACTAAGCTTCTGATTTTTGTTTTTTCGCTTTTCGCTTCCTTTTGTCGTATTTGGTAAAACGATCACCGGATACAAAAAAACGTAACGGGTCCATGCTTCTTGTCTGCGGTAACGTTTTCGCAAAATTTCATTTCTGCTGATTCGTTCGTCAGTCTTGTTCCAATCTGCCTTTCTCGTAATAACTTGCAACAAGTTCAAGGTAGCTCTACGTCTAAACACGTCTAAAAACAAATCGTTAAACCCGTTCGAATGATATGATAAATAAAGGAGCCCCGATGAGTAATGGTGTACGGTTATCCTCTTTCCATAAAACTTCTTTTTTTAGCAGCCCGTTTTTTTTTGCACAGACCGGTTTAACCTTCGCGTCAAACATAGCCAGAGGGCGTCTACTTTCGCCAAATTAGATAATCGAAACGAATCGTCAGTGTATCGCAGAAACTGATCTAAGCAGTAAACTTCCGACTTAAGCATCGACTTAGGTTTCCTAATCCAAATCCGTATACTTTAGCACTTTAGCTTTAGCCAGTATCGAAATCCTTTTACGCATTTGAATTTCAAAACACTCACACTTTTCAACCGGCTAGGGATAATTTATTGTTTAACCTTTTGTATGCGGCAGTAGCAGCATCTCGACACGGACCAGTCCCCAAGTTTTACACTAACCAACTAACATTTTTTTTGCAACTATCAACCATCTAAAATTACGACACACTGCAAACTTGTTTCAAACGATGAGAAATGTCATCAGCAAAACACCATTATTCGTTCCGGTAACGTGTGGTGAGACATGGGGATGCAACCGACAGCTGGGCGGTAGCGATCGGCTTGCTTGGATACGCAATTTTCGGTTTGCAACACGGTCAGGTCAATCACAGGATTGGACCGGTGCTTCGAAATTAACCGGGGACATTTTATAAATAATTTATTTGTTTTAATCACAGTAGTCCGCGATGTCTAACGACTGTCGGAATGCATCTCCATGTGGAAAACCCACTTGAAAGGAATCCTGGCAGCCGGCAGGAACCTAACCTGAGCTGATTCGGCTTTAATTCATGATAACAAATTCTATTGTTTTTCTCCGTATGATGTCCGTCATGTGTTATGTGTAGACACGTGTTGGTTAGGTGACACCAGTGTAAGCTCAAACGCGTTACGATTCGGTGGTGTTAACATAACCTTCACCTCAGGTTAGTTGATTTCGATTTTCTACGGTTCAACGATATAACCGCTCACAGAGTCTTGGAAGGCAACCGGGGGAGTGAGTGAACCTGATATGCATTTTGGACTTGGACAAATTGGAAAGTTGTTTCCATTGAGTAATAACTGCATTCGAATCGAACCCCAACAACGGTGGAATCTTATCAGCTATTTGAATTTCCGCGTAAATCTTAAGAAATTATTATCCGGAATCGACAAATATATGCTAAATGGTCAATGGTTCGATCCAACGTCTAGCAAACAAAAGTTATGTAAGCAGTTTACATATATTTGTTCCGGACCAGCCGAGAAGCGACGCGTTTCAAACCCAAAACATCAGTTAAAATGTGTTCGGCTGATCCATAAGAGATGCCCAACAACACAGCAATCTCTCTAATCGGTACAGAACGATTTTGCAACACGATTTGCTTCGCCGATTCATTGTTTTCTTCAGTAACAGATGTTGTTGGGCGACCAGGGATCTCATCATGATCCAAGCTTGTACGAATACCTTTGAAGCGTTTATACCACTCGTATGCCTGTCTTTTTCCTAGACACGATTCACCAACGGCCTTTTCTAACATTTTCAACGTTTCGGAACACTTAAATCCATTTGCAACACAAAATTTGATGCACGCACGTTGTTCTAAATTTTCATCCATTATAAAAATCGCCACACGAAAATTTTTCAACTTCTTTGTATAGACGCCAAACAAAACCTAATCGTACGATATGCGTCAAAATTTGACAGAATGTGTATAAAAGTGTTGCCAACGTTGAGAGAATAAAAGTTTACCGATTGGACAAGCGCGGGAATTTCAAAATGAAAATTCCGGTTCTTTTTTGATCATAAGGTATAATCAATTTTGCCAACTTTCCACGAATCTAAGGTTTAAAAATCCAATGAGTCGAAGACGAAACGAGAAGAACAAGTATCTAAAACACCAACCACCGATAACGACAGAACCCAAACGAGTGGCAATTATACTCTATGGTATTTGCATTTGAGGAAAGGCCATTGAAATTCGTTGAACATCGAAGAAACTTCATGACCATTGTATTTTTCACCAGAAATTCCCTACTTCTTTTAAAACTATCATTATTTGTTTACAATCCTTTCATTTGATTCAATACATAAATTCTATTGTTATTTGAATATTCATGTTAAAAAGTTATTATTCTTTTATTAAAGTAATTTTGGGGTTTATGTTAAGACATAAAGCAGTCTTGAACTCAACTTGATACACACTACTAACGAGCAACAGACGGAGAGAAAAGATGAGAATGCATGAACTGAAAATTTTGCGATAAAGTTTCGCCCAGTGGAAGGATTCGAACCTTCAGTCTTATTCATTTTGAGGAGACGCTCTCTACCAACCACGCTACACTGGAACATGTGTAGAACACGCTCCAGAACGTCACAAAATATATCGGTAAACTATCTAATTTACTTTCTTCGATGATTATATTTTCATGTTGAATGCATTATAAGGCTCTTTTCATCGCGTTCTCATTGTATTGGTAATTATACAAAAAAAAACTGTTTTTAATTTAATTGCGTCAACATAAGAAATACTTTCCGTGCTTAATAAGACTGACGTTATAGCTCTATTATTCGAGTATCGATCACTGCCCGAGATGGTAGCCATTCGAGTACACTTCCACAACTATCACGAGTGGCAAACACTTATGTGGAAAATACGTCATTAGAACTATGCATACACGAAGCATTTCACGTGAACTCTTTCAGTTAAGTTTCTTCAATTTATTTCCGATGCTAAACTGGACATTATGCTTTGACAGACAGTTCAACCGATTGTCAGTACACAAGACGATTGTGTAGTCCCAGGACCCTACTGAATACTATTTTTTGATGATTTTTATTTTTCCCTTTTGAGTATTATTTTTGATGGTTAGTGTCTTCACAACAGTTGTTTGTAATAATATAAAGCTTATTTCGATGTGAACAGTCATTAGAGAATCCATGTTTGGATTGATATCTGGAAACTAACTTTCTTAATTGAATTTAAAAGAGATTGCAATTTACTACCGTTTTTTTTTTGGTGCTAAATTAATTAAAATTGTTGAGCGAAAATTCTATTTTCGGCTGTAGTTTTTCTGTTTATCATTTTATTTAAAAATTAAGATACTTATAGGGCACATTTGAATTATTGCTGAATATTTCTACGTTCTAGCGTTTAAGAGTTGTATGACTTTTGAGATTTTTTGTGAAGCAATTTAAACACTTATTTAAAAGAGCTAACAAAATAACACCATCTCTGATTTCTTTTCAAACTTTCCGTATTTCATGTCCGATCAGAAATCTTTCTATTCATTTTTATCGATCTGGCGAGGTTTTGATGAAAAAACAATCAAAACTTTTTAATAGTAGCTTCTATTTAAATACTTAGTTAAGCGAAATTGTACGCAATAATTAGATTTTCTCGTGAAATTACGTAACAAAAAACGTTGGAACAAAAAAGTGATTTCTTAAGAGCCACCCTACTTTTGATCCGAATAATTGATATAACTCATGATCCGTATTTTCAAACCTTGTTATACTTTATTTGATTTTAATCTGTCTCGTACTGCTGTCAGATGCTCATTAATTGTTTTTTTTAACTTGACCTAGGAATGAAATTATTATTTATGTTTGTGAATGTTAAGTATATTTAAGTATGTTAGTTTGTAAGTGTATCTTGTATTTAATTATAATTAATTAATGTATCATTTGTGTGATTGATTTATTGGAACAGAAGATAAGGAGGTTTTCTGCCTATTGGAGAAAAAGAGACTTAATAAGTGTATCAACTCCAGTGGGCTTTTTTCCTGCTTCAAATGAATAAATAAAAATAAAAATAAATAAAATAAATAAAACTAGATCATATAAAGAGTTAGAAAAGTGGTTTCTTCAGCAAAGATGTTCAAAATAAACTGCTGTGAAGTGCAATAATTTTTATATTCATTTAGGAATATTGGATTCCAGATTTCAATCCAAACATGAACTACCCTAATGACCTTCTACATCAAAAGATGCGTAAGATGATTGCCAAAAATTTTTGTAAAGGTACCAACCGCAAAAATCAATATTTAATAGCGAAAATACTTTTGTCTCGCTAATTCCCTGTTTCGGACAAATGTGTTACTGGAGTCTTTTTCTATGTGGAAGATAAGTATCACATAACTTCGAAAATTCGCAAAAAAACCGTAAAACGTTTAAAAATGCATGAAGCGTCGAGATTTGATGTTATCTCGTAAATTTTTTGTGGAAATTTCTGAAATCGATTATTTTATGTCAGATCTTTTTGAAATGCAAAAAACGTCGAGTTCTGGCGTTACCACGAAAAAACATTTTTTTCTGAAAAAAATCTATTCTCAGAAAAAAACAGAGCCGACCAAAAATATTCCGAATTCGATGCACAAAACGTCGAGATTTGGTGTGATCTTTGGAAAAAAAATCTATTTTAAAACTTACACTAATTTGACCTGAGTCAACTCAAAAACTTTCAAAATGGGTGAAAAAATTTATGGAATGTGTGAGTCTTTACAAGTCAATCGCGTGATTCAAGTTGAAAATTTAAATTTGGTTTGCAGCAAAACACATCTGCGAGTGTTTATTTTATTTTTTCAGCAATGCGAATAGGAGAAGCAGGATACTGGTGAGATATTTCATATTTTTTCTTATTTACAATGTCTGGACTAGACTAAACTCCATTGATCATTCGGGGAACGTTTGATCAATGGAACTTTTTCTCTTCGGGTTGAACGCTAAGTTTTAGGGTCGCGCGTGAAGCAGATGCAGATATTTCTGGCAACCGTGGTTAACTAGGACGTATGTAAATACAGTTTAGACTGCGAGGAGGATCCGTTTGGTATTTTATTATTTTCGATTGATGATGATCGAGTGATATCTTGCCAGTATTACGGTTGTCTATTGAAAAAAAAAAAACAGAACACTATGAATTAAATGTATTAATTGATAGCGAACCTTCCGACAGCCTGCTGCCTGGGGTTTTCGAGTTACGGAAGAAATTTCGTATTTTAGTAGGAAGCACATATTAATAACAAACGCGATAAAATTGCAACGTTTTTTCGGTAGCCGGCTACCCATAGCAATAAACACAAGGTAATGTTATTCGAAAGTTTACTAACAAACAACCCCTTCCTGCGATGCATGTCAAAATGCAGAGGATTCCTCGGTTTCTAGCAGAAACATGCGTTGAACTAACAATCCTTCCTTCCCAAGTAGTTCTAAGGGAGTTGACTCAAAAAATTCCAAAACCGAAATGGAAATTTTTAAGTCCCAGAGAGTCGACTTAAAACATCCGAAATCGAAATTTTTGTTTAAATACCAGACCTCTTAGAAATGAATAGAACGTCGAGATTTGGTGTTATCCCGAAAAGTTTTTTTTTTTGTTGAAAAAAATCGATTTTTAAACTTTTACAAATTAGTCGCAAAAAGTGGATTCAAAAAATCCTGAATGAAATTTTTCGTCGATGCCGGATTTTGAGATTTGATGTGATTCTCAAAAAAAAACAATTTAAAAAAAATCGATTTTGTGACTTACACAAATTTCCAATATCGACTTTTTTATGTCAAATCTCTTAGAAATGCGGGAAGATCTGATGTTAACTCGAAAAAATAATTCGTTTTGAGAAAAAAAATCTAGTCCCAAAAATTAATCTAAGAGAATCGATTATAAAAATTCCAAAATCGAAACGGGAATTTCTTAAATCCCAGAGAAACGACTCAAAAAAATCCTAAATCGACGTTTTTGTTAAGATACCAGATTCTTAAGAAATGCATTCTTGGTGTTATATTGAAAAAAAAATTATTTCTCAAACATATCGACCTTGAAACTTTCAAAAATTAGTTCCAGAGAGTGCACTCAAAAAATCCAAAATCGAATCTTCTTTATATCAGATCTTTTAGAAACGCACGAAACGTCTAGATCTGATTCCGAAATTGTTTTTTGGATACCTGATCTCATAGAAATGCAGAGAACGGTAATATTTGGTGTTATTTCCAGTGGCGTCTCGTCCTCATGTGCATCTCGTGCACTGCACAACCGGTCAAATTCAGTCAAATTATTTTGTAGATTCTCAATTTATCAATATTTCATTGTATTGATAAACACTAGCGAACATTCATTTCTCATTCGTTATCTTTCATTTACAACGAGCTGTTACAACTGATTTCATACCGCATAAGCAGTGCACAGCCGATAAATGTCGTCACGAGACGCCACTGGTTATTTCGAAATAATTTTTTTTCATTGACTCTGGGGCTTTTGAGATTTTTTTTACGTCAGATCTCTTAGAAACGCATAAAACGTCGAGATCAGATGTTATATCTAGAAACGATTTTTTTCGAAAAAAAAATTCTCTGAAGAAAAAGAGAGTCCCATATAGCCGACTCAAAAAATTCTGAGATCAAATTATTTTTGATACCATTTGTTTTAGAATAACATAAAACGTTGAGAGATTTGGCACTAATTTTTGTAAGTTTCAAAACCATTTTTTTTAAACGGGTTTTGAAACTTACACAAATTAGTCCCAGAGAGTCGACTCAAAACATTCCAAAATAAGTTTTTTTGATGCCAGATGTTTCAGAAATTCATGAAACATCGAGATTTGGTGTGATGTCGAAAAAATATGTTTTAAAAAAATATGTTTTAAAAAAAGCCCCATAAAGTTGACACAAAAAAAAATTGACATAATATTCTCGACGTTTCGTACACTTCCATTTGTTGACTCGATTGTTTCCACGGTTATCTTCTCCCCTATTCTTACAACAATATTCAATAGTTTCAATTTAACAGTCAAACTATCCAAAAAGAAATAGCCGGAATTTATTAGTCAACTATTGAAAAACAAAAAAAATAAACTAACAAGTCCGATTAGTAAAGTTCAATATATCGATGCGCCATCACAAAATTGGTTAGTTTCCTGGACAAAAGTTAACCTTCGATTTAAAAGCCATGCGAACGCATTGGTCTTGCATCATTTTTCTGTTTGACCGTTTCATCAAACGACGAAGCAAATTAAATTTAAAACGGAGCTTTTCACTGTATTTCAAATCAACACATCCACTTAATACTAACGCGTTTCTTTTTCCACATACAATTTTAAAAACACTGCCCGTGTCCAAAAATTCAATCATTCGCGACTTTCCACGTATCCGCCAGTCGCGAACGAAACTTCAGTGGCCGAAAAGCGTGAAACCCTCCCCCTGCGTTCAGATTCCGTTCCATGATCATCAAAAACATTAATGCGAACAACAGAGCGACTCCGTTTAGAGCAACGTAACCGAAATTATAACATAATCATAAGACACTAGTCACACTGAGAGCTCGCGCAGATTTCTATTGCTTCCATAAGCAATCGACTTACCTTTTTATTGGTCCGTAGTAGGCTGTGCCACTCGACCTTGCTTGCGACAACGGGTCTGGCTTGTGTTGATACACTCGAACGAAAAAATTTCCAAAACTTTCACTGGTTAACTTCGGACTGGCAAATGTAGAAACAAACACCGTCAACTTTTCGTCCTGGACTGAATAAGTCACCGATATTTGAACTAGGTCCACTTCCGTTAAACGATCACGTCACTGTGAGAACACTGCAGCAATACTGTTTATTTCCTTGACCGTCGCATATCCTGCTTCGCCGAAACTAACAACTGTCCAACTTATTTTTTTCCCTAGTAGAAAATTTGGCTGACAAAACACTCCCAAACAAAGTAAACCCGTCGAACCACTTCACGCACTCGAATATTAGTTTTTTTGCTTCTGTCTCTAGTATCAAATCTAGAACTTTTTCCTCGGGCACTAAAATCTATAATGAAACCACGCGCCGGGCAGTCTCTTCCCCTGAAGTGCACTACTTAGGCTCAGCCGAAAGATAAACGAGAAGTGAGTTTGGGGCGGCTGTCGCATTGAAGTTTTATATCGCCTCTCCGACTGACTCTCTAGTCGCGCGACACGATCGCGTTGCTGCTAGCAGAATGTTGCGCAAACGAAACCAGACGATGTCACAGTGCCACAATGACGCACGACACCGTTGATCGAAGTAGCCTGTTTGCGGGCGACAAAAGTGCTGCGGGTCGGTTCGGTTCGACGATGCAATTGTGCATGTTGTTTACAAATATTTTATGACCCGGTGGTGGCAGGGCAGTGCCATTGAACGCGTGTTATGATTTACAGAACAAATACCTTTCGGAATAATTGGAGCAGATGATCGTGTTACCTTGCAGCGCTGTCAGTGTTTCAATAATTGAATACTATTTATTCCACTCCTTATTAGGACCTATACATACTTTTCGACCGGGCTTATACGGGTAATTTTTTCAACATGACACTAAAATGGATGTAATTTATGTCCGAGAAACATAGCAACAAATTATTGTGCGATTCCACAAAAAAAAAACGCTGGGAGTCCAAATCCCTATCCAAATATGTAAATTTATTATTCATCTCGAACTCTAACCGGTTACTATGTAGTTTTGCTTGTTTTCTCGCGGGAAGATTTTGTCGGCACTGGTGCTTGAACGAGTCCGATCAGGACCAAGAGAATTCTGGAAGATGTGAAAATTTTCCCAAATTTTAATCACCACATTTTTTTGTTGTCATCCCAGTCGAATTCGTATTCAAATTATTCATGCTTATCACTAACAGGTTAACGTTTGCCCTAGCAGTGTGGCGCGGAACCAGTTTTACATTAGCTAATTTTTCATATTTTTGGATCCGTAGGCCAAGTTAGATTGCGCTTTTGAGGGTAGCATATTGAGAATTCGGAGAATCATGCCGGTAAAAGTAGTAGCAGTAACCGGTTGGGATGGATCCTGATCAGTAACTATGTCATCTGCACGAGCCTCGCCCAGCAGTAGCGGATCGAGAAGACACTGCCAGGCTTTAGAGCTTGCGAAAATTATGCCTTAAGCCGGAACCCGACCCATACCCGATCAAAAAAAAAAAATCTTCACTAATATCCGGCCCAAACCTGAAAGTTTTGTCTAAACTCGAGCCCAACCCACATTCGTTTAGAAATAAAAATCTTTGCCCGTACCTGAATCCGAATACAGTTATTTGTTTAAGCCCGAATCCGTCGGATTTGGGATCGAGTCGGGTTCTGTTCATTTTCTTCGAACAGGTTCGCGAACAGTTTCTGATTTGGCAAGCAATTGACAGGTGTGAACAAAACTTAAGTTTTCGTTACAAATGATTCTATGAGATAGAATTTACTCAATTCATCAAAGCGAACAAGGCCCCGTAAAATCCTGGTGGGTTTGGCTAGCTGCCACTATATTTGAGAGTTAGTTCCGTGGTACCCTGACAAAATGGGAAGGGGGATTATATTGAAAAGTATCTCAACCTACCACATTGTCCTCAATTTCGTTCGATCGAGAAATATTAGAGATGATGGCAAATAGACTGTCCAAAGACGTAAAATTGTTCACGAAAAGTCCGTAGTTTACTCAATACCAAAACAGAATTCGAAACATAATAAATATTATATTTATTAGATAGCAGGACAGAGAATCGAAATTTGACTGAATTTTCCCTGCACATACTTGCGCAGATATTAAAAGCAATCAACTGAGCGAATAAAAACCGATCCTATAGAACGATATAGTGTTCGTTATATAAATTCTTCAACGAAGAACCATAGAGCTTAATTTTATCGGTTCTTCAAAGTTCAAAGTATGTTAAATCCAACGAATTGTTTCCGATATGAGCTTCCATTGAAAATTATCAAATCTATAGTAAAATAATTAAATTAACACAATCAACCAACTAATTGGAGTGGATATTAATACTCAGATCAGTGCGAAGAAAGCGATTAAACTTTTTTCCTAGTCACGTCATTCCGGTTATGTTTTTGATATTATCCATTCCTTTTTTTACAATGAAAAAAAAAAATCTTATTCCCAAATTTGTCCATTCACAACTATTTTGCCCAGCTTACCTGAAAGATAGAGTGTGGATTTCTGGTAAATCCGAGGAGGTTGCAACAAAATCGAATAACAAAAAATTATATTTAAAAGTTCCTCGAAATAGGATTTCATTTTTATTTCAATGTTCGGGAAAATATTGAAAACCGGTTATTTTGGCCTGATTTGGCTTTAGTTCACTAAACATACTGCGTAAAGGAGAGATAGGAATCAAATGCAGAGGATTTTTTTCCAGAAGTTCGTATGAGTCCACTGACTTAAGGAATCCATCATTTGGGACTTACGACTAAAGGCTTGCGTCTGGAAATTGAAAACAATAAACGTAAGACTGAAGACAAGAAATGTCAGACTTGATATCTGAGATTTGGGACATAAAACTTGAGGCAGAATGTTTGAGACTAGAGTTTTGGCACTTGAGACATTGGTACCTACGACGTACCTGGTGACTGTAGACTTGAAATGTTAAAGACACGGAATTTGAGAATCGGGATTTGAGACTTACACGGATAAAAATCCATTGCTGGTGCCATGATTAAAAATCATGGAATCATGACATATCTTCTCATGAAATTATGCCTCAAATCTCATGAAAATTTTCATGATATTAATCATTTTAATCATGCGAAGACATTTTTCATGATTTCATAGTTTTCAATTATGGCACCGGGAATGAATTTTTATCCGTGTAGGACGCGAGACTGATGAATTGAGTCTTAAAACTAATAACTGAAGGCTTGACCTTTGACAGTGAAGCGCTTAAATTTAAGACTAGAGTCCAATAAAATTGAGAGCAGAGATAGAAAATTTAATATCAGAGAATTGAGGCTTCGAATTGAAAACTTGAGACTTAATATTTAAGATCTGAGATTGGATACTCGGAATTTGGAATTCGTGTGTGTAAAATTTATACACAGGATTTGAAACTTGAATTCTCAGACTTATAGCTCTAGATTTAAGAGTTGTGACTGATGATTTAAGATCTGAGATTTTGTTATATTTGTAACTTGGGACTTGGGATCAGTGACCCGGGACTTGAGGCTTAGGACTTGAGACTTGACACTTAAAACTGAAAACTCGAAATTTGATACCTGAAGCTGATAAATGTTATTTGAAACTTGGAATTCAATACTTCAAACTTGGTATCAAAGACTAGGATTTTGACCCTTGAGATTGAGGGCTTGAGATCGGAGATTTGCAGAATGGAACATAAAATTTGAAACTTTAAACTTAAAGCTCTGTCAAGTCTTACGTTCTAATTAAGACTTGACACCAGAGTTTTGAGAATCGAGGCTTGACACTTGACTAGAAATTTGATATGTGCAATTCGAGATAGAAGATTTAATTTAAGGCTAGAAGCTCAGGACTTCAATCTGTAGATTCAAAATTCGTGACTTAAGGCTAGAGACTAGAGAGGTATCGGCAGCTTGGGATTTGATATTCGGTGTTTGAAACTTATAGTTTGTGATTAGTATCTCAAGACATGAAGCTTAACGGTTAAAGCCGGGGTAAAATAAGTGATATAAAAAATAATGAAGCTTAACAATTGACACTGAAGACTCGGAATTGGACTCCTAAGAGTACTTCATGGTTTCTAGGTTCAAAATTTGAATCTAGAAACTGGATATTTAGAACTTTGGATTTAAAACTTGGTACTTAGGATTTGGAATTTGAGGATTTGGGATTGATGACTTGAGATCTGGACTCGAGACATGAATTTTTACACATGATATTTCAAGCTTAGGACTTGATATTTGTGACTCGGGATTCGACACTTATAACTCGAGGACTTCACTTGAGGCTTGATACTTGAGACAGAATACTCGAAAAATGAAACAGGAGACTAAGGATTTAAGATTTGATGCCTGAGACTTTGAGATTTAAGACTTGGAATTTAAAATTTGAAACTTGGGATTTAAGACTCATGATTTGAGGCTAAAAGTTGAAAATTTGAGACTGGAGATTCGAAACTTGGACATGTGACACGAAATTTTAAACTTAAGACATGATAATTTAAATTGAAGGTTCGCGAATTGAGGCTTGACACTTGAAACTGAGGACTTGATGACTTAATTTAAGACTAAAGACTTGAGACTAGAGATTTGATACTTGAGGCTTGATATATCTGATATCTGCGATTTAAAATTTTAAATTCGGTCCTGACCTGATACTTGAGACTTAATATTCGAAATGTGAAAGTTGGGATTTTGAACTTATGATCTTAGACTTGAGATATGAGACATGGAGACTGGGGATTTGAGACTCGGCATCGGAGACATGAAACTAAAGACTTGCGAACTGAAGTTTGATAGTTGAGATTAAAGACTTTGAATTAGACTTTAGATAATGAAATTTTAAACGTAATACTTGAGACCTTGCGAATTAAGACTTGACACTTGAAACTGAAGACTTGATATTGGAGACTTGACATTTGATGATTAACGATTTGAGACACATTACTTTACTTTACACTAGATACTTGAGTCGTGAAACTCGTGATTGAAGAGTTGAGACTGGAGACTTGACACATGAAATTCGGGATTTTAGACCTTTTTGAGCCCTGATACTTCAGATTTGATATTAGAAACTTGAAACTTGGTATTTTAGATTCAAGATTTTAAACTTGAGATATGAGACTTGTAAACATGGGACTTGACACTCGGAAACGCAGATATGAAACTAAAGACTTGCGAATAGAAGCTTGATGCTTGACAAGAGACTAACGACTTGAAATCTGAGATTTGAGACTTTCCAAAACATCATAGCTGCTGAATAGTTCGAAAATATGTTTAATTAATTTTGAAACTCTCACTTTGCAGCAGATCAAGTCAACTGGGGTCATCGAATGACAAAAGTTTAGTTGACACGTGCTGTCTGCGAGCTGGACACAACAAGGATGAGTCAGCAAAAATTATGATGGTGGTCATTCAATGAAAGTCCGTCCATATTTCACGTAATCATTTTTTATCTTATTTTTTATCTTAACTAATCTCCCTCATGGAGAGTTTTTTCGACTTCAGCAAAGGGAACCGTCTCAAAAAATAAAACATTTGAAATGTTTTTGATTTTGAAATGACTAAATATTAAACAATAACAATTTGACAATTCCAAAATTCTGGTAACTGTGAGCATTGGTTGAGTTTTGAATGTAACAAGTTTCTGCGATTGAGTTCTAGGTCTGAATTAGTTTTGTTATAAATACTGTCTTTTACAGCAAATATAAAAAAATCTTCGAAAAAGCACGATAAAACACACGAAATAAAAATTCAATATTCTGTTTTTGATCCGACAATGAGGAATCGGTTCCACATCCCAGTATGAAGTCTAGCAAGCTTGGTCTGGTTCTGATCAGTCTAACATAAATTTCTTCCAACTAGCCACGAGTCTGCGTGGTTTATGAAAGACCCCTGGCAGCAGGTATTTTGAAGCAACATCGAAAAAAATATTTCGAAACCGTCGAGAAACCAGTTTTTGCAGCCCACCTGGATAAAATTTGGTTGATCCAATCGTTTCTTCTTCTAATGTTACTTCTTTCGCCTTACACTTTCGCATTGTAAAAAGCAATATATTCTGTCCGATTTTTCCATCCCCGCGTGCACGTTTCGGAATCAGACGATCCGAAGTTGAAATTTTGATACGATTGCAAAAGTTGCCAGAATTATGATTTGGAACGATAAATGCCACAATGCTGTGAACTAGCCGATGGAGCGAAATGGGTAAAGCAAAAGGTCTTTCATTTAACCTTCACCTGAGCCCAAAACAATAGGAATCAGAAAGCTCTAACCCCTAGAGGCGAATAATCATAAAGTCCAAACGAGAAACATTCATCCACTGGACGGAATAATTCCTTTGAATTGAATTGAAACTAAACCAAAAAAAAAGCAAAACTCAAGTAACTGGGAAAAAATGTGCCGTTCGAAGCAATCCATGAATGATTTTTGCACCCCCGGGAAAAGCTTTCGGCAACCAACCAACCAACCAACGCAACATCGTCCGAGACATATAGTTACATACTGATCAATCACCAACGGCCCAACTCGTTCGACCACGCCACTGCAGAAGTGCAGACATCAGCAGTACAGTCCGGTGGACTTTGCCAACTCGTTCGAACACGCCGCTGCAAGCATTCCAGCCCGGTGGACTTCACCCCCAGGCCAATATAGCATGATCAGCAATTAGAACCATTAAGTAGAACCTCGATAGGTAGGGCATTCATTCAGTTTCAATCGCGCGACGAGTTCAGTTAGCATAGCATAGTGTTAAATGTAAATTTAATTAAAGGAATAAAAAGTTTTTTTTAAAGACCACCGCGTGTGATCTTTTTATTGGCGCAGCCGTCCGGAGTCGGCTGAGTGATTGCTTGTGATTAAATGGAAAAATTACGAACACGAAAACGTAGTTACAGTGATTCCGCCGCGTTCATACGAAGAGAACAAAGCATCGGTGGCACGTAGATGATTTCATCGCCACAGAGTTGAGGATCCCCCCGCAAGCAACACCTGGAGTAACCAGCATCGTCAGCCCGGCCTACACAGGACACGACAGCAAAACCGTGAGTAACACAAACCTTTTTTTTAAGTGATCAGTGAGTCTTTAGCAAGGAGATTTTGCAAACTCCTACAGAAAATTCGCACTACCAGATAGACGAGTTTTCTGTCCCGTTGACGTACTACCAGATAGGCGACAATTTGTGGTGTCTTTTCGGCTTATCCGACCTTTTAACTAAGTGCAGTGTTATTTACGAGGAGGTTTCGCGCACTACCAGATAGACGCAATACCTCTACAGAAAATCGCACTACCAGATAGACGATTTCTCTGTCCCGACTTGACGCACTACCAGATAGACGACAAGTTGGAAACCCAATTTTTTTTCAAAACCCTATGAGCCAATTGCAAGAAATCCTGTTCGCGATACGCACACCCAAAAGCGACGACGAACACAGTGATAGCAATAGTGAGTGTTCAAACGATTCAGGAGATTTAGCGCACATACCAATTGCAAATCTCGACATCAATTTAGAAGAAATGTCCCTCAACGAACAACAGCAGCAGCAAGCGCCAACAGCAGAACAAGTGCTCGCGCAGTTAGTAGATCAAGTTACAAGTTTAAATGTGACGATTCAACAAATAACATCGAAACAGCAAGCGCACGATACAGTGCTACAGAATATGGCAAGCCCCCCTGGCTCCTCAAGAAGCAACACCGCACCACAAACCCAGTTGGCAGGTGACATTTTTAGAATTCCTGATCCGATTAAAGGAATTCCCACTTTCGATGGCAACCGCAAACAACTCCAATCTTGGATTACCTCTACGGAAAATACCCTAAACGTTTTCAAAAACCTCGTGAACGACCAAACATTTCAAATTTATGAGCAAGCGGTGCTCAATAAAATCACAGGCATCGCAAAAGACGCGGTTTGCCTCGCGGGTAATCCGCTTAATTTCGATGATGTAAAAATCATCTTATTAGATTCATTCGGCGATCGGCAAGAGCTGGCAACATACAAAGCTCAACTTTGGTCCAACAAACAAAATGAGGATATGAACATCCACAAATATTTTAGACGAACCAAAGAAATAGTGCAAAACATCAAAACGATCGCTAAACAAAACCCGGACTACTGCAACAACTGGGCAGTGATCTGCAAATTCATCGACGAAGACGCACTAGCCGCATTCATTTCGGGGCTTAGACACCCGTACTTTGGATATGCTCAGGCAGCAAAACCTGAGAATATAGAAAATGCTTACGCATTTCTTTGCAAATTCACTTCTGCCGAAAAAATATCATCACAGTTGTTTTCTCAGGCAGGACATAGTAGGCAAACACTAAAGGAAAAAACGCAATCGGATGGCCGCTACCAAAAAGGAACCCAAAATCACACCAATCAAAAAGGAACTCAAAACTATGGCAACAACAGCAATGTCGAGAATAAACAAAAAGCGGACCAAATGGAGGTCGACCCATCCCTTAAAAGCAGACTGACGTTAAATCGGAAGCTCGTCAACAATCAAGAAATTGATTCCGACGACGACTCTAGCGATGTAGAAGCAAATTTTTGCACGATGACGACGCCAGACACGGATCCGTAAAACAACACGACTTCCTACCATACTTAAAAATTGTTGACACGAATGAAAACATTACTCTGAACATTTTGATCGATTCCGGCGCAAACAAAAACATTCTTCGACCAGGGATTCTTAAGAATCCTAAGAAAATTAAACCAACTATCACCAAAAATTTTTGTGGAAGTAGGACTATCTCGTCAAGAGGTATGGCTACACTTTTAGGCTCAGAATTACCAGCAATTCCGGTTTATGAATTAAATTTTCATAATTTTTTCCATGGATTGATAGGTTCAGAAACCCTTTCAAAATTTAATGCAACACTTGATTACAATAATTCAACCCTGAATGTACTTAACAAAACGATTAAGTTTCACAAGTACACAATCAGGCGTAAATCAAAACAGTTCAACCATTTTATAACCCTACCAAGTGACAAAAATGGAAACTGGATTGTCACCAAGCCTTCAAAATTAACTAAAAATATCTTTATTGAACCCGGATTATACAAGTCAGAACAATATAAAACCACCTTTCTCGTCAGAACAAATAACCCCGTACCCCCGGAAATACCTGTTAAAAAACTATCTTTGAAGGTCAATAATTTCGAAGTAAACAATTTCTTTACCCAGGCTAAACAAACCGACAAAATACCGACAGAGACAATCGAATCATTAATTAGAACAGACCATTTAACCGAACTGGAAAAATTAAAAACTTTAGAAACTCTTGCAAAACACGACAGAGTTATTCTTAGAGATAACGAAAAATTAACAGCAACGACTAAAATTAAACACAAAATTAACACGACCGACGACATTCCAATTTATACGAAAACGTACAGACACCCACACGCTCATAAGACAACTGTCAAGGACCAAATAGAAGATATGCTGGAAAACGGAATTATCACACATTCAGAATCTCCGTGGAATGCACCTATTTGGGTCGTCCCAAAAAAGACAGACGCTTCTGGTATCAAAAAATTTCGCGTAGTTATAGACTATAGAAAACTTAATGACAAAACAATTGACGACAGACACCCCATCCCACAGATAGAAGACATTTTAGACAACCTAGGGCGCTCTTGTTATTTCACCACGCTTGACCTGAAATCTGGTTTCCACCAGATAGAACTCGACGAAAAATCGCGACAGAAGACTGCATTTAGTACAGACTTAGGGCACTATGAATTTTTGCGGATGCCATTTGGTTTAAAAAATGCACCCGCCACTTTTCAAAGAGCGATGAATTCCATCTTAGGAGACCTCATTGGTAGTGTATGTTATGTCTACCTGGATGACATAATAATTTTCGGCAAAAACCTCCAGGAACATCTTGAAAATCTAGGCAAAGTACTTGAAAGGCTCGCACAATCAAACTTAAAAATTCAACTCGACAAATGCGAATTTTTGAAGCGAGATTGTGAATTTTTAGGCCACATTGTCACAGCCGAAGGCATTAAGCCAAACCCCGAAAAAATTAAAGAAATTCAGAAATGGGAACTACCCAAATCTCAGAAAGAGATTAAGCAGTTCCTAGGATTACTGGGCTATTACAGAAAATTCATTAAAGACTACTCCAAATTAGCATACCCAATGACCAAGTACTTAAAGAAAGACAGAGAACTGGACACGACTGACGCACTTTACATTCAGGCATTTGAGAAATGTAAAAAAATCTTGACAATGGACCCAATTCTGATTCACCCAGACTTTTCGAAACCTTATGTACTAACAACCGACGCTTCAAATTATGCTCTAGGGGCTGTTTTATCCCAAATCAATGATGGAAAAGATCACCCAATAGCTTTTGCATCCCGAACTCTGAACAAACACGAAGTCAACTACTCCACGACTGAAAAAGAAGCGTTAGCGATTATTTGGGCCGTCGAGAAGTTCCGACCTTACTTATACGCACATAAGTTCACGCTGATTACCGATCATAAGCCACTAACATTTATCAAGACCTCTACAAAAAATCTAAAAATCCTACGTTGGCGACTGGAACTCGAAAACTACGACTACACAGTCGAGTACAGAACCGGCAAGACGAACGTTGTTGCCGATGCTTTGAGTAGGAAAGTGGAAGTTAACGCTTTAGAAAACGGAAACGACACTGATGGAGAATCTGTACAAAACAATGCCGCTGAATCTGACGTAGACACCGTCCATTCTGCTGACACATCAGACGATTTCTTTCTTCATTTCACTGAACGTCCCATCAATTCATATAAGAATCAAATTACTTTCAAACATGCCAGAATAAACACCACAACACAGGAAACCATTTTCCCTCACCACACTCGCACAACAGTTTGCAGTAACAATTTGGATAAGAACCTAATCATTGAAACACTCAAAAATTACCACAACGGCAAACAAACTGCAATTCATGCTCCAGAAGATACACTTCAATTAATCCAAGAAGCGTACCGTGAACATTTTTCGGACTCCCCTTCACACTTCGTCATAACGCAAAATATGGTAAATGATGTTACTTCCGAGCACAGGCAAGATTCGATAGTAAAAAAAGAACATGAAAGAGCACACCGTGGCATTCAAGAAGTTGAGAAACAACTCAAACGCTCTTACTATTTTCCAAAAATGTTGAAAAAAATCAAAAGGTATAACAATTCTTGTCGCATCTGTTTCCAACACAAGTATGAGCGAAAACCATACAATATAAAAATTACCCCCAGACCAATAGAAAAAACTCCATTCCAGAGAGTACATATGGATATTTTCGGGATAGACAACCACAACTACCTATCCCTCATCTGCGCGTTCTCCAAACACCTTCAGTTAATTCCAATTGCAACGAGAAATAGTCTAGACATTCAAAATGCTCTTACAACTTATTTTGCTAACTTCAGAACACCACGTACTATAGTCTGTGACCACGAAGCCTCCTTTACTAGTATTCAACTTAAAGGATTCCTAGCAGATTTAGGAGTTCAAATAGAATTCGCATCTTCATCCGAATCCAACGGTCAAATAGAAAAAACCCACAGCACAATAATAGAACTTTTCAACACAAACAAACATAAATACCCAGAGTTACATTCACCAGAAATGTTGAACGTAATATCTTCACTCTACAATGAGACGGTCCATTCTGCCACCTCGTTTACTCCAAACGAGATCATATTTAACCAGAGAAATTTGGTAAACCCTCTCGAAATTGCAGAAGCTTCACAAAAAAATTTCGATAACGCCATAATTCACTTAAACAAAGCCAAAAAGAACATGCAAAAGTACAACGCTAACAAGGAAGATCCACCCGTAGTCGATGTTGGCAAAGACGTTTTTGTGAAAAAGGGTACTCGAAAAAAAGTAAGACCCCCGCTTTACAATCGCTCAATGTATCGAAAATGGTATCAAAACAGTTAAAATACCGAGGAATGTAAAACGTAACAAGAGCAAAATTAAACGTTTAAGAAGATGAAAATTTCAACTTTACTTATTCATTTCTTTCTCGTTACAGGTTCCGGTACCCTCCTCCAGGAATCACAACAAAAAAAAAACAAATAAAAAAAATTTTTCTTTGCAGCACACAAAAAAAAATTAGAACCAAAGTTATCATAATCTTCTTTTTCTTTTAGGCCACAGTTGCGATCGATGTTACATGGATACGTGAGAAGACGCTATCGACAGACAGAACGACAAGACAACACCAATCTTTTCCTCTCTTTCCAGCGCGTTATTACGCACTTAATAGTACAAGTTTAGTTGAATAATCAATAATTAATCAAATTCCAATAATGATAGGGTTTAAAATATTCATGCTCGTCGCAATAATTGACGTTAGGGCCCAGAAATTAGAAATAGCTAACATAAATGAGCAACCTCTCTTAACATTGATTACAGGCAAATGTAGAATTCAAACAGGGAATATAAAAATTATACATCCTATCAATTTGACAAATATAGAAGCCACAGTTAATCTTTTAACCAACGTTGTTCACGAAAAAACTAACAATCATTTAACAGAAATAGCAAAATTCAAAATAAAAGAATTATATTCAAATTTTGTAGAGATCAAGCCTAGGAACCACAGGGGACGCAGAAGTCTGGAATCTTTCGGAACGGCATGGAAATGGATAGGAGGCAGCCCAGATGCAGAAGACCTGAGGATCATCAACAAGACAATGAACGAGTTGATCGCCAACAACAACCAACAATACCAGGTAAACGAACAGCTCAATAACCGACTGAATTCAATTACCAGGAGTATCAACGCAATCATCGAGAACAAAGCAAAAAACAGAATAATACTGGACGAAATGGAGACCATCGTCACCATGATAAAAATAGACGTTATCAACAAGCTGCTAGAGGACATAGCAGACGCCGTTATTCTTTCCAAATTGGCAATAACCAGCATTGAATGAGATATTCATCATCAGGAAAATCTTAGAAGATCAGGGAATTCAGACGGACCTCCCGGACGAAGCACTAAACCTCGTGCAACCCAGCGTAGCTGTCAACGATCAAACCCTTTTGTACATCATAAAGGTCCCACAGCTGGAAAAAGAAGAAGGATCCATCATTCGAATAATTCCAACGACGAAAGATGGACAGATAATCACACAGTTTCCAGATTATCTGTTAAAAATTGGAAAAACATTGTACTCCACGAACCAACCGACCGCGTATATTCAACGCAGCGCCTTCATTCGTGAGTATTCTGATAGTTGTATACAACCTTTGATAGAAGGAAAGACGAGCAAATGCTCAACAAAAGAATCGTTGGAGACAAAAAGTTCTCTCCTTACAGACGGCATGATACTTATTAATAATGCCCGGAACGATTTAATACAAACCAATTGTGGACCAGATGACCGCAATTTGACCGGAAATTTCCTAATATCATTTTCAAACTGTAGCATTTCCTACAGAAACGAATCGTTTACATCGAGTACGAAGGAAATAACAACAAATATTTTACATGGAGCAATGCACAACCTTGTAATGGAACTGCAACCAGAGGACGACGTACTGAAATTAATCAACAACTTTACAATAACCAACAGGAAGAAGATCGACCATGTCTATCTAATGCAGTACAATAACAAACTTTGGGATTGGAGCCTACTAGGAGGAATCTCCATCTCTACGGCATTAACCATAACAGTATCTGTTTTTGCTTTTTTACTCTACAGAAAGTCATTATGCACAATATTATCAAAACTTACTAGGAAAAGTAAACCCAAGACCCCATCACCTGGAGATCAACCAAATCAGGACGCGTGAGGTCACGCTTTTTTACCCCCCGGAGGAGTTACATACTGATCAATCACCAACGGCCCAACTCGTTCGACCACGCCACTGCAGAAGTGCAGACATCAGCAGTACAGTCCGGTGGACTTTGCCAACTCGTTCGAACACGCCGCTGCAAGCATTCCAGCCCGGTGGACTTCACCCCCAGGCCAATATAGCATGATCAGCAATTAGAACCATTAAGTAGAACCTCGATAGGTAGGGCATTCATTCAGTTTCAATCGCGCGACGAGTTCAGTTAGCATAGCATAGTGTTAAATGTAAATTTAATTAAAGGAATAAAAAGTTTTTTTTAAAGACCACCGCGTGTGATCTTTTTATTATATATGCAACGTGACATTCGAAACAGTATCACGCAACAGTATTGAAATGAAATGCTGCGTAGGCAACAAACATAAACAAAGGTCAGCTCTTGGCCTAATGGGACAGTGCGGATTATCCGACGTTCAATAGAACCGATCGACGGTAGAAATAAGAGAGAAACTAGCAGAAGTTCATCGTAAGCCGCGCAAGTAGACGAAGATTTTTGTTATTGTTCGAAGTACAACTTCGTTTTCCTCGATATGAATTGATATAAAACATCACACAATTAGTGGAACAACGTGACGGAAGCAGTTTCAACGCTTCACTAACGATGAATTTTACGTAGAAGACTCTGTAATGTAAAACATTAACATTGTAAAAGATTCGCTTTCATTTTTATCGTGCAGTTTTTGTAAAGTCGGCACGATTTAAAAAAAAATAATTGTCATTTTGATATAAATCAGTTTCGTTGCTCGAAAAAAATGCTCAGGAGTTCTGAAAATGAAACATAATAGTCATTCAAGTTTCCTCGTTTTTATTTTTTGAAATTAATTTAAGCTCTATGGATTGTTTTATTTCGCCACTAGTGAATTGCAATGCAATGAAAAAACGAATGATAAAAACCAAAGTCTTGTTTTTAATTTTTAGTCCGTGCATACGTGCTTCATAAACAATTGAAAAACTATTTCATTACTTGTCAAAAGAGGCATTGATATTAGTAGTCACTGCTGAATCAATCACAAAACTTATAAATTATAAATAAAACCTAAACACATTCGAATCGTTACTTGGAAAGTACAGTTTCATAGCCTGTTATTAAACCATATTCGGATCCGACTTCCGGTTCTTGAGTAACGGGGTAAAATTTCGATCTTTCGATCCAATAGAACGCTATTATAAATTCGAGCCAGATACTGCTTCCGATTTCGGAGTTACGGGTAGATAAGTAAAAAAATCAAATTCATGAGCTTATTTCTACACATGACGCTAGAAAAACGAACAAAATCCTTTCAGTTGGCCGTAAAATTATTTAATTGTACAGTTTCGGTTAGTTCATGGCCAAAAAAATTGATTTCGGGTTCACCGGATCTCGATTCCCGGTTCCGGAAGAACCGGAAATAATTATCAAAAAAACGTCAACACGGATTTCACTTCACTTTTTCAGAGATGGTTGGACCGAATTTCATGAATCTTGGTTAAATGAAAGGTCTTATGGTCTCATAAACTGTTCAATAGCAATTTCTATTCCAAATTCCTTAAGGTTGGTTAATAAATTTCTCTTATTTTGGTTCTGGTACTACCGAAAATAATGATTCCATTTCCCAAAAACTGCTGAACCCATTTTCGTCAGCTTTCAATTATATGGAAGGACTTTAATCCTAATCCGACTAAAACCTAAAACCAAAACGCCTAAACCAAAATTTCTAGTGAAGTATTCCAACTCAGAGGTCATGCTAGCTGCTAGTCCAAAGGACTGACTTCAGTAAAACTGGTCCCCGGTTTCTGGTTCCTAAAGTACCGGAAATGGAGATCAAAAACTCCATAACGGAACTTACTTCGTTTGTACACAAACCAATGTTCACTAACTAAGATTCAAATAAAAAGTTTCTGTGATTCCTAAACAGAATTCCATTCGGATTTGATTAGCGGTTCCGGAATTGTAGGCTGAAGAATATTTGGAATTTTCATTTTGTTATAGAAAAAACTCTAAGCTCAAAAGTATTTCAAATTGTAGGTTAACTAATAAAGGTCACACGAACCGTTTTCGCTACTGTTGGTTCTCAGTTTCCGGTCCCAAAAGTACCCCAAAAATAGTGGTTTCAAACTCCGATATTGAACTCACTTCGATGTCTTAGAGAATCGTGCAAGCTCTTATCTGTCTGTTAGAGGCCCAAAAAATGATAAGTCGATTGTTACAGAAAAAAGGCATTGGTTTGGCAAGCAATTTGTGAGTGTGGAATGCTTTTGAATCCATTTGCAACAACAGAGATGCGACGACAGTAGATGTGTACATTCGGGAATGGTTGCAGCGGTGACTACTCCACATGATCCGAAAAACATCATAATCCAGTACTGTTTTAGGTAGATTTGGCATCAGTGCATTACGCAAAAGACACGATAGTCCGGTACAAAGCTAACGCAATCGAATTCGTACACAAGAATTTAAATTTTGCTGGCCCCAACAAAGGTATGTTTGCGGAAACATGTCAAGTAACGGATTCCATGTTTCGAAGATTAAAACAGATTTTTTTGATTAGTAAAATCAGGTATCAGTAGAATAATGATGTATGGGTCAAATATTGAGCGATTTTGAAACACATTAGGACATTTGTCTGGCTAGAACTGACAGTTGGAAAATTGAACTATGAACAATAATGAAAATCGGCTTTAATCGACCATTTTATTAAGTAATATTATTCAATTTTAGTGTTTAGCTCCGCGCTAATTACAACGGCTCCGTGCAATAACACGTAAAAGTTGTGTCATGTGAATTCTCACAGATAAACAAAGAACCGTTGCACAAAGCGAGATCGAACTTACTCTGACACCTGTTTCCCGGTTTATTTACGTACTCGGCCGTCTCGTACATTAATAGTCAGCACAATTAGCACACATTGTTACTGACCCTATTATACAGTTCAAATGGTACTGATTAATTCTGGTTTATTAGAACCAGATTCCATACGCAGCAGAGAGGTGCTCTGAAATAAAACGATTATTGCCAGAGGTCGATGGAAAGTTGTTAGTCGCTCCTCGTTTTAACCCAGTTTGTTACTAATTTCTTTTACATTATGAGAAAGAGGCAGGATCGGTAGTAGGCGGTGACTTTCACTATCTGCTCGCGGCGATGTCGTCATGGTCACCTAGAATATTGTTGAGGCAGGTTCGAGAACTGACTTGCATTTTATAAAGTTGTTTTCCTTTTTTGTACAGAACAAGATTTTTTCCGTTAATTGTTTTCAAGTTGATCGTAATCTTACTTTTTAAAGTTCACAGTGCTTCGTCCAACCAATGCCATATCTGGAGGTATCAGAATAGAAAGATCCAGAGAAATCTAACTTCGATATCAGAATCGTCTTCTGCCGCACACATGCAATCTTTCCAAGTATGAAGGCAAAAACAATCGTTATCATCCGCCGATCATTGTCAACTGCTCATGCCGCAGTGATGTGCGTCGAGTCTGTTTTGTATGGTTTTCGCCGGTTTCCTGTTCATTTAGTCGTCGCGAGCCTTTCCCAAGGCAGTCTAGTCGTGGTGTAAAAGTGATGATTTATCTTCCAGTGCTCAGCAATTCCGATAGCATTACATACATACGCACCTATGCGACGACGGTGTGCTGTTGTTGGTAAGCTAACAAAGATTCAACTATTTACACATTTATCTAGTTTTGTTTCATTTTTATTTATGTCGTTTAACCGACGGACAGGACGTAGCTGTCGCATTTCAGGCACGCGCTCGCTTCTGATAATCGCAGTTGGCGTGTGGCGCAAACTCGCGTTGCTTTGGAGCTTGTAACTCGGAAAAGGGTAAGCTCATGATGTTTATGAAAGAAGGCATTTTGTTTGGTGTCTGTTTGGGAAATAGAAAAAAATGCGTTCCCGCTTTGGTTCAAATTCCAATTGTGATAGCTTCAGTCACTGTGAAGCATTCTATAATTCGCTATGTTTTGTGAATGAAAATATCAAACATTAATCATAATTACTCCAATTAAATTTGTGGGTAAACTTTTACCATCTTTAATTGAACTTCTGTTTGATAATTAACCAATATATATTATCTGGGAGGAATTGAGAGCAGTTAGGTGACGTTGTCTCCCTTTTTTCAGACACTCCTGCTTTTATACTTGGAAATTCATAGTATAATTTTCCACAAAAATCTGTTTTCTTAGTCCGTAGCTACAAATATCTAGCCCGACTATAAGTGAATCTATTTGAAAAAAAAATTAAACTTGCTAGGACGATGTCCCAGCCCAGGGTTCGCTTTAATCGTTCTCAGTACCTTCAGATTTAGATTCCGATTTTCAGTTTCACTACGATGCACGCAGTGATCTTGCCAATCGATAATAAATTCTGAAAAAGAAAACGTTTCATAACAGAACGGCTATCTAAACATTCCAAATCCTACAACTTGGAGCGCTACGGTATAGTAAAAGGTGTGTCCAGATATGAAATGGCTCAAGTTTTACCTTGATCTTGCCATGACATAATCAAACAATTATGTTGCCTAAAAAGGAAACCGTGCTATAAAATGAACTTGCCGAAATACTATGCTAAAATTTACTACGTTTACAGCATTGGAAATAATATCTAATTCTGTTTCCTAACATCACTTTAATTTCTGCTAGCGAGCGAGGCCGTCGGAACAAGTGGAAGTCAGAAGGAGCAACGTTTAGAAAGTACAGCGCGTGGAAGAAAGATCACTCGGGTGCCGAATTTAGCTAACATATTTAACACTTCGAATACCAAGGGGGTAAAAAGTTACGCGTTCTTTCACCAAGGGTGCCATGAAAAGTGGGAACACTGATTTTGACTGATTATAACTCAGCTAGTTTTTGATCGATTTCAAAAGTTCAATCACTATTAGAAAGGTGAATTGATTGAAAGTGAAATATACTGAAGATTTTGGAAAATAGAGTTATCGATCCGAAGTTATTAGAAAAGGCGGGCCTTTATTGCTAGATTTATGACGTAACACTGAAGATTAAAATAAAAATTATCAATATAAAAAATATAATTTTTTCACATTTTACCCCGTTACTCCGGAGTCGGAAATCGGATCCGCAAAATTTAAGGAGAGTTGTATGGGACAAACATTCTATACACATTTCATTTGAATCTAAGTTTGTGAAAATTGGCCTCAACCATTGAGAGAGCTAAGTACAGATGTTTGGTGATCTCGAAGAGTTGAGTCGAATGGTATAAAACACTTTGCTTTTGTCATCTCTATATGGGAAAAAAACTTAAAATTTAGATTTTTACACTCGTAATCCCGGAACCGGAAGTTGGATCTTAACTAAAATCAGCTATTGTCAAAGGGATCTTCAGACCTTCAATTTGAATCTTAATTTATGAATATCAATTCAGTCTTCTTCGTGAAAAGTGAGTGAATTATTTCTTCTATTTTGAACACTTGTCACCTTGTAATTCCGAAGCGGAAGGTTGAATCCGGATGAACTTCTGTAAATTTGTATGGAAAGGTTTGAGTAAAAAAGCGAAGCCTTGGTATTACATTCCTGTAGAGGAATTTGACCTTCTGTTTCAACTGACTTCGCAGCCGATTCAGAGTGTACAGAACCAGTGCATGGCTAGTGCTACGATTCTACTGACACTACGAATCCTTCCAGGTTGGGGCTCGAACATACGACAACTGGTTTGTAAGACCAGCGCCCTATGCATTGAACTGCCAACCCGGGACAAAGGTTTGAGTAAAAGGACAGCATATAATCACAATATTTTTGGCATAAAACGCGTAAACTTTTTCTGTTTTTTATTTTCTGAAGCACCCGGCCAACGACCATAATTAGGTTAAAGCCGGGTATAAATAAACGATACACAAAACAATACCTTTTTCTGTCATAGTTTTGAACACTTATTACTTCAATTTAACTACCAATCGATTCGAAAACATTTAACTTAAACATGTGTTGTGACGTCGTTTTAGTATTTCAATAGTACACCATTGAAAAAGCGTTTTGAATTGACCTAAGTTTTCACGAGCCAATCACAGTATTCCATAATGATCATTAAAGTTCTGCATTTCATTCATTTGTTTACAGCAAAAAATTAACATGTATTTCAGAGTAAACACGAGGCGTTGCGTAGTGACAAGCGATTTTCGGTGCGACAAACAACGAAACAATACGTGCATAGTTTTTCATGCGATTGACGAGCGACCAAAGGTTCCCTAAATTATTTTTCGTTATGGCGAGAGAAGATAATTTTATTGATATCAAAGCACTAATCGGAGCAGTTTTAACGGGATGCGCAAGTGTTGGAGATTTTAAAACATAAGAAATTACTGGCATGTACAGTCAATGAAAGTGCATTAAATGAGTTTTGAGAATATTTCCAGTTATGTCGATGGAAAAACTTTATACATTTTCCATACATTTTTAGTTGAAAATGTTAAGAAGTTGGCTTCCAATCGGCACTACTTCTGGAAATAGAACTTTGAAAGTTGAAACTACTGCAGAAAAAACATTGCGCGTGAGAAAGATTTGCATTCTGCAAAAAAAGCTCAAGGTCATTCGCCTCTTCGGGCCAGAAAAAATTTCTGACCCTATGTGCGGGGATGGGAATCGAACCCAAGTGGGCTGCGTGAAAGGGCATCGACTTACCCATCACGCTATACCCGTCCCCTATCGCTATCATTGGAAAACTTTCGCGTTACGCATCGCGTCGCGTGTCGCACCCACTCTGGCTTCACCCTTACACGGCCGATGGTTTGGATCGTTGTTCCAAACCGCGCATTTCATTCAGTAACAGTTCTGTTTCGGTCAGTATAGTGAGCCTGGCTTCGAGTCATGCATGAAAAAATACCGCACCGTTATGCACAGTACAAACTTTTACACAAAACGGAATCCATAAATATATGCTCGGTTACATTTTTCGCTCAGTCAACGCCTGCCTTCCTGCAGAGCGGGTGTGTGAAATATTAACGTTGTCATCCGTTCGATGATTAGTTATCTGCTCAGTCAACGGTGTTCATCGAACCGACTTGCACTCGGTGCGGTTCGATAATGGTTTCTTATGCACATCAACATAAGTAAGACATTTTACGGATTTATTTCATGTGCTTGTGCATATTAAATGTCATCATAATCGGTCGTGTGTTGAGCACAACCCTGTAACTTTTTTCCATTCAAATTTTACCGACAAAATCATCAATTAAGAGAAAGTTTCTTTGCCTTTCTAATATAGAAAGGTTGTGCAATCACTGTGTAAACCGACTTTTTATCCGAGGCCCGAAGGGGCGTATGTCATATAATATTCGACTCAGCTCGACGAACTGATCAAATGTCGGTGTGTGTGTATGTGTGTGTGTGTGTGTGTGTGTGTGTGTGTGTGTGTGTGTATGTATGTGTGCATGTAACAAAAATGTTCACTCGATTTTCACAAACTTTGATTCAAATGGAAGGTCTCTTGGTCCCATAGGGTGATTTTTACCTGGATCGGACTTCCGGTTCGGGAGTAACGGGGTAAAATGTGCAAAAAAATGAAAACAAACTGCACTCGATTTTCGCAGAGACCACTCAACCGATTTTCTTCAACTAAGATTTAAATTGTAGGCCTTGTAGTCTCACAGATTGCTATTGAATTTCATCTGGATCCGACTACCGGTTCGGGAGTTATGGGGTAAAATAGGCAAATTGAACTAAAAACGTGCAATCGATTCTCTCAGAGACCGCTAATCCATTTTTTATAATCTTAAATTCAAATGAAAGCTCATGGTGACACACAAAATACCTGAATTTCATCCGGATGCGACTTCCGGTTCCGAAGTGATAGGGTAAAGTGTGTTAAATATTGTACACCGTCATTTAAACCAGCGAAAAAAAACCGTAAAAAGTTTAAATCGTCGTTTAGAGTACGATGGCAAAAGCGTATAAACTCTTTAAAAGATGAATAAAAAGTAGTAGAGTTTGTACGTCATGCTTTGAGATAGCTAAACGAAACTAAACAAGGTTAGGCTGGTTTAAGAGCTTCAGTTTTCATACATATTATAAAACTAAAAACCTTTGATTTGATCTACCTAGTGGTTTAATATAAGCAATTAATGCCAGTTTAATTTCAGAAATTTCGATTACTATTGCCGTTATTGGAATAGCACAGTAAATTAATAAGACCTTAAAGACCTATATTTTGGAACATTCTTTAGCATAGATAATTGGCACTCGGCCCTCCTAGGTATGGTTTTAAAGTCGGTTTGTGCAGTGATTGCATAACCTTTCTATATGAGAAAGACAAACAGATTTTCGTTGATCAAAAAACATTTTTGAGAAGCAAAAGTTGGATAAATATGTTGGAACCCGCGCTCCTTCAGATTACATCGTGACGTAGTGGTTTCGATTCTGCAAATGGAAAAGATATCCTGCTGCTGACTCAGAACTAAAAAGACGAACGCGAGCACACTTCAGAGGCATGTTCGGTTATAATGATTAGATTCGGTTGGACTTTTGGAGTCAAACTGTTGACGAAACCAGAATCCATTATTATACGTCAAAGAAAAGAAAGATTCTCGCGATAATGAACTTACTTCGGGACCAGTGCTCCGTAGCGGTCCAGGGAGACTGAATGGGGCGAAAAGATCATGAAGTTGGTTCATTGGGAATGTCATGGTATAATTTTCGTGGACTACCAGGAAAAAAGACCATCGACAGCAGGTAGAAGTGTACATTATTGGAGCGATTGAAAAAAATCGCGATTTCGAGATAATGCGTTGGTACATAAAGGCATTACGCGAGTTGCATTTCGGTGCCGGAAATCTGAAAACGCCTACAAATTGGAATAGTTTTTAAGTGCGTTAAGAAGTTAACTTTTCTGTTCTTCACAACTTCAAACAAGGGATCCACCTCGGACCACACCTTCTAATGCTATTCATGTATGATCTATGTAGTGAATTATCGTCATCGTTTGGGGGCGGGTGTAGTGTGTTGGGTAAGTCGACGCCTTTCACGCAGCCCACCTGGGTTCGATTCCCAACCCCGCACATAGGGTCAGAAAATTTTTCTGGCCCGAAGAGGGGAATGACCTTAAGGTTAAAACTTCTATAATAAAAAAAGAAAAAGAATATCGTCATCGTCATCATCGCAAGCCTTGTGGATAGTTTCAACAGTGAACATCTTCGTTTGAATTTAAATTTATTGTAAGGCATAAGTGTGTAGTTACATAAAAAATCTAGACATATAAGATTCTTTAAAATTTTGAACACTCATCCGGAAGTCGAATTCAGTTGAAACAGCATACAAATTTACGAAAGCTATGAAAGCTATGAAAGCTCGAACAAAACATTTTTTTATAGAGTATGTTTAAAATGACAACTGTAAGACATTACAACACAACTAGGTGAATGAGGACAAGGTTTTTTTTAAATATTTCCACTGAGTGCAGCACCGCTTTCATCTTAAAAAAATATTTCTTCCATTTCCTATTGTTTTGTTATGGCACGTTCCATTGTACCAGTCGTTGCGTGTTGGGAAATTTTTGATGTGAATAAGTCTGAAAAGAACAATTCACACAATCTGTCTTTAGAAGTATTCACTACATTCAATTATATCTTTGACATTCACCTGTTATCTTTTCGATTCTAAAATAAGCATAGAACTACACAACAAACCGTTACACAGTTGAACATAAAAAATATGTCATCATATCAAGTAAATAAGAAATACCCTAAGTCATCGTTAAAATCACGAATCACCTCTATCCAAATACCACCATGTTTAAACATTCCAGTTCAAGAGCAGGATAATTTGTCATGATTTCACTCGCCGCGTTTCTGGGACAATGAGTGAGAAACGGTTCTCGATGTTTCGCTGACGTAAAGCTCATCGATCCTCGCGGGCTAGCCCCAGAGACAAAAACGCACATGATCGTGCCGACGCTGTGGGATCAAAGTCCAGAGTCAAACCGAACCAAAAAAGTTAGATCACCGGCATTTTGACGTAGCGGTTTTTTCTTGTGTCTTGTCAGAATGACAGTTCCATGAAAGATGAGTAGGCGAAATTCTTAAAAAAAAAATCCATTTCAAATTTTACTCGATCAGAGGTAATTTAGTTCCGTCGGAAATCTCTTCCACAGGCAGGTCGAATTGTCGGTTTCGGCACCACAAAAATGGAGACGGAATTTGTATTACAAAAAACAAGCAAATAATATGTTCATTTGTATTGACTGATGATCTATTGACTGAGCCAAAAGCATGATGAGGTACTGTTATGCACTAATGGCGAGCTCTACTGTTCCACCCGGTGAGCTTTATCGCAAAGAGGGATGAAGAGAGACTCCATAATTCGCAAGATGGAATTGCAAAATAGTTGCCTGGATAAAGGAAGAAAATCATTTGTAGTTGGAAATTTTCCGCGATGACTGGTTTCTTCCTAAGACCCCAGAACTCCCACAGCCTTATTCAGCAAATATACCACCAGAAAAGTAATTGCACTCTATTGTTTAACTTTTGTTTTGACTTTTGCTTATTATTTGAAGAACCCGTGTGATTCGGTTGCGAAATCACGTGATCATCTTAAATAAAAACCAGTATTGATTTGCAATCGGGATGATTTTCGCGTACTGGGCAGCAATTAATTTTATGCACATGTTAAATAGCCTTAAAAATATATGCTGAATAATGTACCCATTTAAAAAATATAGTCTGGCCTAAGAGATTTTTTTTCCATGTAATCGCCCTGACACGTGTTGGTGAGTTCACCTTTGCATTTTCAATCATAGCAACCCAGTTGAGTGACGGGTGAAAATTGACGCCGATCTCTGCTGAAAAGTGCTACGGAAGGATGGATCACGAATGTCTATGCAAACTAGAAACTAAAGGATTATTGCATTCATTATCGTGAAGTTGCTCTGACGAACTGCCCACAGCGTTCTTTAAGCATTTTTGTAGAAAGCAAAATAATTTTCAAAAATACGCTTCTTAACACTGCTAATACCAAGCCTAAAAAAGTTACGCGGAGCACCAAGTCTAAATAAAGTTGGAACGGTAACTTTGAGCTATTATAGCTCAGTTGTTACTTGACCAATTTCGATAAATTTTACACCCTCGAATTTTGTGAAGTTTGTAGATTATTTTAGTATATCATTACTGACGATCGTTCAGGAAAAACTAATGAAAATCTAATTTTTCCCGTTCCAAGTTTTTTTTTCAAGCTCAAAATGTGCCCTATCTGCATTCATGCGGCACCTGCAATCGGATATTGAGAACCTCAACTTTACCGAGTCATAACTTTGTTGTTAGTCAACCGATCTTCAAAATTCGTTCACCATTGGAAAGGTACTATTTCCACAAATAAAATGCACTGAAAAAAAAAACTAAAAATAGGGTTGTCTACCCAAAGTTATAATGAAAACTGTAGATAGATGACCTAAGAAAAGATGAGACTTTTTACAATGATAGTAAATATCTCGAAATTCAAAGCGATGACCTATATATTTTTACACATCGTTCGATTGCTAGTGATACCAGTTACAATTTTTGCTCAACTACCATTCCTGCACAATCAAAAGAAAACGTTAAAAATTCGATGAATTTATAAATATATATGAATTTTTCATTTTTTTTCACATGTTTGTATATAACTCAAAAATTAAAGCGATGACATGTACATTTTTTTGATTCAAAATATTGGAATCATTACCAGAAACAATGTATTGATGATCAAAATTATATATCCGTTCAAAGAATCTCAAGAAATTTGGTACAAATACAGAGAATTTCTATTATTGAGAAAATTTTGCCGAACAAAATCAAATCAAAACTTTTACATTTTATGACATATATTTTTTTATTATTTTAGTTGGAAATTTATTATAAACAAAATTTACAAAAAAACTGAAACTTGGATTTCACTGAAAATTTTAAAAATTTTAGTAAATAACCTAAAACTCTAAAAATAGTTATATTTTTGTATTGGACAAACGATCTAAACAATTTTTATGCACAACCCAAACGCAATTGATAACTACTAAAATTCTGATTTCGTTGTAGGTTTGCCATAGAATCTCAAAAAATAGGTAAATGATCGGAAATTTCAAAATTTCCGAGTTAATTGCATTGCACAGTGGTCCGGATCCACAATTTAGGGGGGCAAAAACATTTGTGGCTTAACCTTGAGAAGCTGTTTTTCACGGATTTTCGAAGTTACGCGATTTTTTTTCGAGGATGTCCAAGTTACATGGATTTCCTAAGCGGATTTCCGAAGTTGCGCGTTTTTTTCTACGCTGTTTTTCGAAGTTACGCGATTATTTCCCCCGGATTTAAAAAATTTCGTACGCGGATTTACGAAGTTACGCAGTTTTCATACGCGGATTTCCGCAGTATCGCGATTTTTCACGCGAATTTAAAAAGTTACGCGATATTTCTACGCAGATTTTCGAAGTTATTCGAATTTTTACGCGGATTTCCGTAGTTACGAGGCTTTTTATGTGCGGATTTCCGAAGTTAGGCAATTTTCCTACGCGGATTTCTGCAGTATTGCGATTTTCTACGCGAATTTAAAAAGTAGAGCGATTTTTTACGAGGATTTCCAAAATTACGCAATTTTTGTACATGGATTTCCGAAGCTACGCAGTTTTTTTATGCGGATTTCCGCAGTTATGCGATGTTTTTAAGCAAATTTCCGAAGTTACACGATTTTCTACCCGGATTTCCGAAGTAACGAGACTTTTTAACACGGGTTTCCAAAGTTCGACAGATTCCCGAAGTTACGCAGTTTTTTTCTACGCTGATTTCAGGTTTTTACGTTGTTTTTTTTTGTGTGGTACTTATCCCTCGCGTAAAAAAGACCAGAAATAACATGAATAATTCACATTTGACGTGTTTCGCGACAAACCAGTAGGCAGATTCCAATCACACAGTCACTTGGCATGCTTTGTTTTTTTATTTACCTAAACTGTCTTTAAAAAAAGGCCAAACTTTGTATTACCGATTTCGTCGTGAATACGACTTACTTTACTATGGGGCGCCTTTTAAAAATGTACACTGTACAAGAATGATTAGAACTTAATCGTGAGTGTCTGTTGTTATACTATATAACCAACTATATAACTTTTTCTCCGTGCTATCAGAAATATGATCAGCAAATTATGATAAAATTTTCAGTACTATTAAATTACCACAAATAACTCAAAATTGTTGCTTCACAAAATGTTTGGTTTCAACGAGTATTAAAAAGAAAAACTCGACTCGACTGACACTTGTTTGCCTTTCTCGTGCTCGGACGACGATTTTGATGCAGTGAGTGACATTGCATTTTTGAGTTACCAACTGGGTCACGTTCGCGCAGTAGACTTTTAATATCAGTACATTCATTGTAAAAAACCTATTTGAGATTTTCTTTCATTGAAATTATTGTAGTTTGTATCGAGTGTACTTCTGCAGGTAAACATCATAAATTTGTAGTTAGAATAAGTGTGTCGTGAATTCGTCGTACTTTAGTATACTGTGACGGTTCAACAGTTCTAGTTGGAAAGAAATGCACGCAATAGGGCAACTTGTAAGAACGATTTTAAATGTTCTAAAGTGTGAAGTTTTATTTGCATTCACGTCATCCAGTTATGCCTCTGACATTACCCACCCACTTTTATTCAACTGGATATAAAACAAAAGTTTCAAATCCTACTAAAAAGTGTGATATAGGTCATTTCCACAAAAACAGGCAAATATTAAGGTAACTATCAAAAATATGTAGCAACTGAGTTCTACACTAAAAAAATCCAGATTCACAATTCAGGCTTGAATTTCTGTGCCAGAATTCAGATTCAGAACTCAGTTTGAGATTCCAGGACTGCAATTTACTTTCAGAACTCAGCTCCAGAGCTCCAGAATTCACCTTTGGAATCTAGCTCCAGAATACAGTTCTAAGTTTCGATAACAGAATCCAGTTCCGAAATTTAGTTTAAGGATGCAGAATTCACTCCATCGTTCAAATTTGAATTCCAAAATTTACTTCATAATTTAGAATACAGTTCCAGAATTCACTTTCAGAATTAATTTCTAGAATTCACATCATGATGCAGAATTCACTTTTAAAATTCGGCTCCAGAATCAACAGAACAAAGGTCCAGAACTCATTCCCAACACTCAGAACACATTTGCAAGATCCTAAATTCACCTTCAGAATCCAGCTCCAGAAAGCAGTTCCAGTATTCGAATAAAAAATCCAGGCCCAAAATGCAGTTCCAATATGCAGAATTCACTCCATCGTTCACAATTCAGAGCCATAATTCAGGTTTACATTTCGTTTCCAGAATTTTCCTCATGGTTCAGAATTCCGCTCCAGAACTCACTTTTAGAATTAGAGCACAGAATTCACATTATGGCTCAAAACTCAGTACCTGGTTGCAGGTCCAGAATTCGCTTCCAGAATCAAACACCAGAATTCAGATTTAGAAATCATTTCCAGAATTTACATCATGGTTCAGGATATTCAGGATCAAAATTCATTTCTCAGACCCATAATACATTTGCAAGATCCAGAATTCAGCTCCAGAAATCACTTTCAGAATAAAGCTCTAGAAATATTATTCAGAATTTATTTCCAAAATCCAGAATAAATTTCCAGAACTAACTTCATGTTTTAGAATTCAGCTCTAGAATTCACTTTGAGAATCCAGCTCCATAACACAGTTTCAGAATTCATATCAAGCATCCAGGTCCGGAATTCAGTTCCATTAAGCAGAATTGACTCCATCGTTCACAAATCAAGTTCAAAATTAATTTCCAGAATTTAATTCTTTCAAAGACAGAATTCACTTTAAGAATCCAGCTCCTGAATTCAGTTCCGGAAATAATTTCCAGAATCCGATTTCAAAATTCAGCTCAGGAACCCAGCTTCAGAATTCATTTATTGAATTCACTTCATAATTCAGAGTTTAGTTTCACAATTCAGTTCGAGAATTCCAGCTCCGGAATCAACAGAATAAAGGCCCAAAAATATCAAGGGGAACGCGCCATTTGAGCCAATTTGTTCTGATTCCTGATAAAGTCGACTTCATAGGCAAAATCCAGCTCGTGAACTCAGTTCCAGAAATAATTTTCAGAATTTAATTCTTTCAAAGACAGAGTTCACTTTCAGAAACCAGCTCCTGAATTCAGTTCCGGAAATAATTTCCAGAACTCGATTTCAAAATTCAGCTCAGGAACTCAGCTTTAGAATTCATTTTTAGAATTCGCTTTATAATTCAGAGTTTAGTTTCACAATTCAGTTCGAGAATTCCAGCTCCGGAATCAACAGAATAAAGGCCCAAAATTAATTTCCAAAGCCCAGAACACAATTTCACAATCCAGCTCTATAATTATGGTCCAGAATTTATTTCCTGAACTCACACCATGTTTCAAAATTCACTTCCAGAATTCAGTTTCAGAATTCGAATCAAGAAGGTTCAAGACAAAGAATTCACTCCATCGTTCACAATTCATTTCCGAACTTCAAGTCATGATTTAGAATCCAGCTCAAGAATTAAAGTCGACTTCATAGACAAAATTCAGCTCATGAACTCAGTTCCAGAAATAATTTTCAGAATTTACACCATGATATGATTTTCACATTCAGATTCCATCTCCATAATTTATTTCCATGATTCTACTCCAGAGTCCAGGTACAGAATTCGAATCGAGAATCGAGATCCGGATTTCAGGTCTAGTACCCGTCCATGAATCTGGAACTGTACCAGGACTGTATTCCATATTCTGAGTAAGAAACGGTAAAAGTTACATCAAAGCCCAGGCGTGTTATATACTGTTATATAACTTAACGAAGAAAAGATATTTAAAAAGCCGAGATACTGGCAACACTGTTTAAAACAGTGAAACTAAAATAAAGATCACTCGAGAGTAGCGAGTCAGTTGCTTACAGACTATCCAAGTGTTTAAATCAGAACGTATCACATTTCTTTATAAGTTGAACTGTTTCCGCGAGTGTCCTCCACTTTGAGATAATTATTCTCTTGCCGTTTCGTTGGTTAATCCCTATAGGTGAGTAAACGAGTACAAAACAGTGGCGACGAGGAAAATTAGCAGAAAAAGTGACATTTTTTTGCGGCGTGCTTTGGCGCGTTTGTATAGATTTTTTTGTTTCTCTAGGCAAGCTATCGGCAAATAGCGTTGGTCGAAACCGACGCTACTAACACACGCAAAGTTTTTTCTTGTTGAGTGGTAAGTGGTGATAGGGTAAAAGTACATTATAGTGGCGTTATTTTCTTTTACAAAAAATTGACGCGCATATTTTTTGGCATTGTGTTTTTGATAAGAATGGCGTATTGTTTAAAACAATAAACTATTTCGTGAGACAATAGATCCTTTGTTTAATTAAAACAATTAAACACATGTTTTATCAAAAGTACTAATTCTTTTCTTTTTAACCCTATAGACGTGATAAAAGTGTTAAAACTGATACATCCGGCGAATCCTGAGAAGTTCCGACTAAGGTCGAAGAAAAATTAAACAATTCCGACAGAGGTCGAGGATAAGCTACGACAATCTGACGACGGCCAAGACGGTGTTCCGGCTAATTGTATTTTCGGAAATAAATTTTTGCGGGTGAGCCCAGTTATTTTCAATCGGTGAGTCGTTTTTATTCTTTTTTAAATTGAAAATCGTTTAACCATATTAGTACAAAACAGTTAATATAGTGCCATTTTCTTTTCTTTTTCCTTTTTAACAATTTCAAAGATGGCTAATATGGTTACGACAATTGAGCCGTACCGTAAGGGTACATCCTTCTCAGATTGGGAGGAGAGGCTCGGTTATTATTTTATCATGAATAATGTTACAGACGAATCCAAAAAGGCCCATTTTGTGACACTGGGTGGTCCCATAATTTTTTCAGAACTCAAATTATTATTTCCAAATGGCAAATTGGTGGAAGCACCATATAATGAAATTGTGGCCAAGTTAAAATTGCGTTTCGATAAAGTAGAATCAGATTTGATTCAGCGTTTCAAATTTCATCAGCGAGTACAACAGCTAGATGAAACGGTGGAAGATTTTATATTGGCGATAAAACTCCAAGCAGAATTCTGCACTTTTGGAGACCACAAACATACTGCTATTCGAGACAGGGTAGTTGCTGGTTTGAAAGACAAAGCTCTCCAGCAAAGACTCCTTAATGAGGATAATCTCACACTCGAATCAGCGGAAAAAATCATAGCAACGTGGGTGATCGCGGGCTCGAACGCTAGAGTTCTTGATGCTGCTAATGGAAATATGCTAAACAGAGCAACTATAGTGGATAATCCCACTAACAGTCCGGCTATAAATGTCTTACATCGATTTGCAAATGCAACAAGACTTCAAAAAAATCAAGATCCAAGGGAAGGTAGCTCAAGGGGGCCGGTAAAAAGCCGTTTAGGGTATATGGACCGAAAAGTGCACTTCAACAATTATAACCAAAATGGTTTGAATAAAAATTTTAAAAAATTTGAACGATTCCGACCTGATTTTTCAAACATGATTTGCACATTTTGTAAGAAAAAAGGGCATATTAAAAGTAAATGTTTTGCCTTGAGGAATCTTAGAAAAGATACAGTAAATGTTGTAAACACATTTAGCCCTGGACCTAGTGCGGACAGACATTTAAGCGACCTACTGAACAGAATGACGACGGATTTGAGGAATGCATCCGACAGCGAGGAGGACAAAGGTACAGATGTTTTGAATTGCATGCATGTTTCTTCTATTTCAGGTGTAAATAATCCTTGTGTAATTAAATGTAAAATTGAAAACAAATTGATAAATATGGAAATAGATTGTGGGGCATCAGTGTCAGTCATGAGTAAATTACAGTATGAGTCTAATTTTATGAACAATTTGAGTAAATGCAGTAAACAATTAATGGTAGTTAATGGGTCAAAGTTGAAAATAGTGGGAGAAACTAATGTTTCGATTGAGCTAAATGGTTTTAAAAGTATTTTGAAATTATTTGTGATAGACTGCAATAACGTTTTTGTTCCCCTAATGGGTAGACCGTGGTTGGACGTATTTTTCCCGAAATGGAGAGATTTATTTTCAGGAAACCATACAATTAATAGGGTAAATGATCAGAGTACGAATAATCTTGTGGAAGAAATTAAACAGAAATTTTCAAGTGTTTTTTTAAAGGATTTTTCTTCACCAATTAAAGGTTTTGAAGCAAATTTGGTGTTGAAAAATAGTATACCAATTTTCAAAAAAGCTTACGACGTACCTTTCCGTCTAAAAGATAAGGTATTAAAATATTTAGAAAAAATGGAAAAAGAGAAAGTCATTACACCAATTCAAACCAGTGAATGGGCTTCACCGGTGATTATAGTTATGAAAAAGAATAATGAAATCAGAATGGTTATCGATTGCAAAGTTTCAATCAATAAACATATAATTGCTAATACATATCCTTTACCAATAACACAAGATTTATTTGCAAATTTATCAGGCAGCAAAATATTTTGTTTGCTAGACTTAGAGGGGGCGTATACACAGTTAAAGCTATCGGAAAGATCAAAACAATTTATGGTAATTAATACAATTAAAGGTTTATACACATATAACAGGCTTCCACAAGGTGCATCGTCCAGTGCGTCAATATTCCAGCAGGTCATGGACCAAGTTTTAGAGGGAATTGAGAGAGTTTCGTGTTATTTAGATGATGTGCTTATTTCAGGAAAAGATTTAGATGATTGTGCTCAAAAACTTAATAAAGTTTTACAGCGATTGCTGGAAGCCAACATCAAAGTAAATTGGAACAAGTGTAAATTCTTCGTTGAAGAGTTGAAATATTTGGGTCTTATTATAAATGAGAAAGGATTATTTCCTTGTTCCGATAAAATTTCTACGATTAAAAATGCGAAAGAGCCTAAAAACACTACAGAACTAAAATCTTTTCTAGGACTAATAAATTATTATCATCGCTTTATACCACATTTATCAGAAAAACTGTATTGTCTCTATAATTTATTGAAAAATAATACCAAATATGTTTGGGACGAAAATTGTAACAAAACCTTTGAAGAAAGCAAATCTTTACTATTGTCAACTAATTTTTTGGAATTTTATGACCCAGAAAAACCCATTGTGATAATTTCTGACGCATCCGGCTATGGCCTGGGAGGAGTTTTAGCTCATATAATAGAAGGAATTGAAAAGCCAGTTTGTTTTACATCATGTTCGCTGAATTCAGCACAGAAATCATACCCAATTTTGCATTTAGAGGCATTGGCCCTAGTTACAACGATAAAAAAGTTTCACAAATATTTATTTGGGAAAAAATTTCAGATTTATACAGATCACAAACCACTAGTTGGTATTTTTGGCAAAACTGGGAAAAATTCAATTTATGTGACGAGATTGCAAAGGTACATTTTAGAACTGTCAATATACGATTTCGATATTCAATATAGACCGTCTCATAAAATGGGTAATGCAGATTTCTGCTCTCGTTTTCCTTTAGAAACGCCAGTCCCAGAAAGATATGATGGAGATGAATTTATTAGAAGCATAAACTTTAGCAAAGATATGCCATTAAATTTCGAATTTATTGCCAATGAAACTAAAGAAGATAGGTTTATACAAAATATTTTAAAATTTATGAGCAATGGATGGCCAAGGAAAATGGATAGAAGTTTTACGAATGTTTACGCGAATCAACATGATCTTGAATCGGTTGAAGGGTGTTTAATGTACCAAGATAGGGTGGTGATTCCACTGAAATTGCAGAACGCAATTCTGAAACTTCTGCATGGCAATCATATAGGCATCGTAAAGATGAAACAGCTCGCTAGACGGACAGTTTACTGGTTTGGCATTAATAATGATATAGAAAAATTTGTTGGCAAATGCTTCAGTTGTAATAGTATGGCAGTGACTAAGAAACCTAAAACTGAATCCAACTGGATTCCAACGACAAAACCTTTTAGTCGTATTCACGTGGATTTTTTTCATTTCTCCCATCATACTTTTCTGTTATTGGTAGACAGTTATTCAAAATGGTTAGAGATTAATTGGATGAAGAGAGGAACAGACTGTAGTAACGTTTTAAAATGCATAGTGGGCTATTTTGCTCGATTCGGACTACCGGACGTCTTAGTTTCTGACGGCGGTCCACCATTTAACTCTCATGCTTTTATAAGTTTTTTAGAGAGACAGGGAATTAAAGTCCTCAAAAGCCCGCCTTACAATCCTTCAAGTAATGGTCAAGCGGAGCGATTGGTAAGAACAACCAAAGAGGTATTAAAGAAATTTTTATTAGAACCGGAAGTGTCTGAGTTGAATTTGGAGGATCAGATAAATTTGTTTCTGTTTAATTATCGAAATAATTGTTTAACAAGTGATGGACACTTTCCATCAGAGAAAATATTCTCATATAAACCAAAGACTTTAATAGATTTAGTAAACCCTAAATTGGGTTATAAAAGACATTTGCTTTTTTCGCAAACAAAAGATGATGAAAATATAGAAAATGATAGGATTACGTTTCGCAAGGAACAGAATGATCCATTAAATGAACTGATTGAAGGGGATGAAATATGGTATAAAAACCATAACCAAAATAATAAAGCAAGATGGTTAAAGGCAACCTTTTTAAAACGAGTTTCAAAACACATATTTCAGATTACCATTGGAAACGTCCGGGCAGAGGCCCATCGGGACCAAATAAGGGTGTCTAAGGACCAATCGAAGTTATGTAGACCGAATCTTCTCGTTACGGCTCCATCTGAGAAGCAATCGAGAAACATGGAAGAGGAAGACGAAGAGTTTTATGGATTTCCCGAAATCGGCGAAGCACAGTCTAGGAAATCATCGCGAAAGCGCAAATTAGAAGAGACCTCAATGGGTCAATCGAACGATTTTCCTAGGCGTTCGAAGCGGAAGAAAACGGCAAAGGCTGGAAATGATTTCATTTATTATTGAATTTTTCAAACATTTGAATTCGAATAAATTAAGTAAATAATATTGTAAAATAGTTAAATTACATACTAAGCTAATGTAAATCAAAATTTGTTAATGAACTTTTTTAAAAGGATAAGAGTTGTTATATACTGTTATATAACTTAACGAAGAAAAGATATTTAAAGAGCCGAGATACTGGCAACACTGTATAAAACAGTGAAACTAAAATAAAGATCACTCGAGAGTAGCGAGTCAGTTGCTTACAGACTATCCAAGTGTTTAAATCAGAACGTATCACATTTCTTTATAAGTTGAACTGTTTCCGCGAGTGTCCTCCACTTTGAGATAATTATTCTCTTGCCGTTTCGTTGGTTAATCCCTATAGGTGAGTAAACGAGTACAAAACAAGGCGCACGGACCTGAAGGTTCAAACCGATAAAAAATATGATATGATATTGATAAAAAACCAGTCGCACCGAACAGCGAACGGCGCCCAAAAATTAATGGTGTCTGACGAACCGCATGGCTATTATAATGATCGGACGCAAAACTGCACGCGGTGCGAATTGAATAATGCTACTGGCAATAGCGGAATGAAAAGGTTATGTTTAAATATTCGCGTCATCGCACGCTTTCAGATTGTAAAGCGGGGTAAACGAGAGCAAAAATTCAACAATCAGAATTTCTTCATTGATTATTCTGTTGAGCGCATTCGTTTATTTCTATCGAAGAAAGTATGAAAAAATAGGAACTGGGGATCGATTTTTTAGTTCTTAAAAGAATCGATTTGTTGAATTTCTTGCACTTTAAGGTGGCGAGTGTTTTCCTTGAATGGAATGTTTTTACTTCAGAATTACCACTTTTCCACTGATCACAAAATTTTACCTCCAGTACTACAGTCCAATCTCTAGTCAGTAACCCAATTCGTCTTCAGTATTGGGCATAACAGGTTTTAGAGTTGTCATTTTACTTTTTAGTCACTACCGCTTTCTTGAAGTTTTTGTTTACTTTGATGATGGAGCTTCTAATCTGCTCGACTTTCGTCGCTTTAATCATAAAAGGCGGGTGGGTAATGTCCGAGACATAACCGGATATTCTTCCATCACACTTACTTATACTACACAAAGCACCATCTTTTGATCACACCCGGTAAAATACCAATAATGGTCAGCTGTTGAAAGTGTCTGAAAATAATTCTCCCCTTTCCAGTGCGAACGGCATCAGGTAAATGATGCCGAAAATTACCACTGCTCCGATGCGAACAACTTAAGCTTATAAATGGCTGATTGTACTGTTTTTCTTTACGTTTCGTGTTCGACTTATCAGTGCAAAACAGTTTATGTTGAACTGGTATGCTACCTAGCAGTTCAACGTAAACCGCTAAGCGTTCCAGCTCAAACTCTACTTCAGTGGCTGATTATATTTCCGGTTGATGTGAAGAAAGAATTGTGTTGTTATGTTTAGAACAAGTTGAAATATTTACGATCTGAAAATTATCACTTTCCCACGTGGCAAATTTTAAGATGAAAAGTCAAAAAAATAATGAGCAAGTTTGAGGATTTTGAATCCAATCGAAGTTTTGCCTACACTATATAACATTTTCATCAAAGTTTTATTTCGCTTTTTAAGACATTTTTGGTACAGTTCGTCTTTGACTCCTCAGAAAATGGAGTTTTTTTTCATTATTGTCAACCACATTTCCGGAATATGCATACTGAAAGCATTAGTTGGATATCCCCAACAATAAAATCAGCAAACACTAAAACCTAATTAGAGAAAAAAGATTTTCAAAACTCAAAACTAGTCACCTGGACTAAAATCGAGGCAGATGTGCCAGCACTTAAATACACAAAAACACGATCTCTACCTTAGGCTGCCAGTTCCAGTATTTGCTACCTTACCATTGTGACCTCTCGTCACTCCAGAATGTTCGGTGGCCAGGCAGTTTTGACCTGCTGGACCCGTTTGAACGTTGATAATTGATTGCTGCGACTGCACTGCGTCAGAGAATGGATGAGTGGTGTTAAATGGCCCGCGGGTCATTCGTTGCCCCGGCGACGTTTTGTTTATCTCATTTTGTTATTGTCAACGTTTATTCTAATTTGTTCCTCGTTGATCTACACCCAGTAGGCCATTAGTGAAAGTGTGCACTATGCGCTGTTTGCAGCAACCTTCATGTTTGCGATCGAGACAAACTTCCATGGACAACTGTCGGATTATGTTAATCTTGTTTCTAACGAATTGATTCCATGGCGAGTAAGTGTAGCATTGATGATCAAAATTGGAGTCTGATAACCGCCGACATCGTCATGTTTATCGTCCACCTGTGAAACATGGATGGTGGCTGAGCTTCGGATTGAAGAAACAATTCGATCTGAGTCCTGTTTCAATTTGAATTGCTTTGCCCTGATGAGTCTCGATTTCATACGTCATAATCTCATTAAGGTCCAATAAAACCTGTAAACCATGTTCGAATAGCATAAACAGTCAAAAAAGAAACATGTTTACTGGACTCCAAGTACTGCTCGACACGACACGCCACGATGCGGGGGGTTGATTACCGCTTCAGCTTAACGCGTTTTGCGGTCGGTTTCAGTTCTAGGTTTAATGAAATGTAATTACAAAGCTCACTTCGAGATCAGTCGTTGGCACTTGTTTTTATTGTTGTCTATCCGTCAAACGTATTTGTGTGTTTGTGTTGGTATTTTTGTGGTCTCTCTCAACCGGGACTAAATGTGAAACAAAGCGCCTACTGTGACTGTTGGCGTTTGTCATTTATAAACTCTCTGCTCTATGTACCGGTTGACAGTTCTCGGAGAAAGTGAAACACGATGGAATTTCATTCTAAAATCAGGACTATTGAAATTACTCGTCGTCGGTGGTAGAACTTAAAGTTGAATGCTTATTCAATGCCGACTTAAAGGTCAACGGAATAAAATCGTGCAAGAATATTAACGTACTGAAGCTCGTTTACCTCTGAACGGTACTCATCAAACTGCGCAATATCTTAAAAATGTGTGGTCTAATCCGATTGGTTCAACTAACGGATGTAATAATTTTCAAATCATCCACTGATTTTTTTTCTTCTGAAACTCACATGACATCCAAAAGTCTCATTAGTGCTGATGACAGTCATCCAATAATGATAGTTAGCGAAATGATCACTTGCAGTTCTCGCATTGACTTTATCATTCGAAAGAATTGGGGAAACCCCAAACGAAACAATTAGAGGCAGATCAGTGAGTGAGAAGAATGCTGCACATTTCACTGCGATCTGGGCATGACTTTTTCTTTCATCAATATTCATCCTGCGAAATGATTTTCTGTTTTTTTTGTGAATATCATTTTAGTCTGTTAGCAGAAGCCATAGTTATTATTTCCAATGATGAAACATTCAAAAGAGAAAAATGGTTGTTCACTGAACTCAAAGACAAGATTGAATAGGTCTGAAAAAATAGTTTACTCCTATTGTGGGACCCCTCGAATAAACATAACAAATGACTCCAGATTCATGCGTAAACTCATGACAGAATGAGCAGAGAGGACTGGTTTATCGTGTCTAATGAAAAACTATGCTCAGGCCACGCATTCTGTAATAGACGTGATGAATGAAAAAAAAAACGTCGGCGAATGAGCCTAGCAAAATAAACGAACGGAAATGAGTACATTTATTTCGGAATAATCTCTGTTTTGATTACAATGATTAAACGATAATTCTTGGAATGTTTTTTTTTTGTTTTTCTAACCACAATCTACAGTTTTGAATTATTACAACTTCATTCGATTGGTGTCGGTAAGTTAGGAAAAAAAATTCTATGGGAAGAGTCACGTTCGAATCAAGTGAAAAAAAACTGTCAAATCATGGTTGCTTATGAATCATGAAACATTTTTCTTTGAGGGGTTTTCATTACTCAGAATAACCGATTTGTGCTAAATGCATATAATAGTTATTACATATTTTAACAGATCGTCTTCGGCTCATCGGTGCATTACCAGTTCAGGTAGAGCTGCTAAATTGCACTAGCAGTTCAATATAAACTGCTAATGCATTGAAACTAGTTGTTTATCTTTGTTAGTGCAAAAAAAACCATTACCAAAATTATAAACAAGTTTCAGAAACCAATGAATTTCAGGATTTTGAAGCTGAATTCCGGACACGGATCCAGGTTTGAACCTGAATTTTAGTTCTAGATCCAGAATTTTAGATCTGAATTCTGACTAAACATTCTGAACCTGGATTTAGAAACTGAATTTTGGTTGTAGATTCTGATGTGAACTTAAATTTTAGTTCCGAAGTTCCAGTCCAGAGTTCAGTTCCAGAATTCAATTCTAGAAACCATTTTCAGTTCTTGAACTCCGAATCTGGATCCTAAATCTTATCTCTGAACCTTAGTTCTTAATCTGAATTCGTTACCTAAAATTCAATTTTAGAACCAAATAAAGTTCCAAAATCCTAGAAATCAATTCCAGAATTCAGTTTCAGAATTCTGATTTCGAGTTTGGCTCCAGGACTTAGTTTCTAAATTCAGTTCCAGTTTCAGAATCCGGTTCCAGGATTGGCCTTCAAGTGATTCGATAAAAAAAGACGAGTGGATAATGTCAGAGACAAAACCGGATGATGTTAACACTAAGAGGAAGGTTTGTTTAAGTTCTTCGGTGTTAAACACTGCTATTGAACATGGACTTAGCTTATTACCAGTCCTAGTCCAGAATAAGATTTTGAGGCTTCCAGTATTACTAAATCTAGATCCGCATCGGTTCATTTTTATATATCATTTTTTATACCCGGCTTTAACCTCTAACGGTCGTTCGTCGTGTTTACACCGATCCATGATCTCCACCTGAACCGATATGGTATGCGTAGGTCCTGGTTCAGTTCCAATTTCACGATCTGGAACTGAAATCTATACTGAATTAGACTTTCCATAGTTCAAGTTCAAATCCATGGATGGATTTTGGACCAGAATCTGAATTCTGAGTCTTGATTCTGGAACTAAATTTAGGGCATGGATTGCGAAACTGAATTCTGGAACTAAAATTCAGATTCAGACAGGAACCAGATTGAGAATAACCTAATCTGGTACCCGAATTCAGGCCGAGAATCCGGTTCTAGAGTTTAGTTTCAGTTTAAGAATTTTGAAACTAAATTCTAGATCTGATTTCTGAAACTGAGCTTTAAACTGAAAATCTAGTTCAGAATCAGACATATACTGAACTAGACTTTCCATGGTTCAGGTTCAAATCCATGGATGAATTTTGGACCAGAATCTGAATTATGGAACTTAAATTTAGGTTCAGACTAGAATCCAGATTGAGAATTAGATACATAATCCGGTATCCGAATTCAAGTCGAGAATCCAGTTTTAGAGTTTAGTTTCATTTGAAGAATTATAGAACTGATTTCTAAAACTGAACTCTAAACTGGAAATCTAGTTCAGAATCAGAATCCGTTCTTAAATTGAGTTTCTAAATTCCGGTCCAGAACTTTTGTTCAGAATTCAGAACACCTTTGTCTCAAAACTCTAGAACTGAACTCTGGGCCGGAACTCTGTAGATAAAGTTCAAGTTCACATCAGAATTCAGATACGAATTTCAAATCTTAAATCCATCTTCAGAATTTTTATTCAGAATTCGGTTCAGATCCAGGATTCCGAAACTAAAATTCATGTTAAATCCAAAATCCGGGTCTAGAATTCAGTTCGTGGATTCTGGAATTTAATTCTGGATTTTAACTCTGAACCTGAGTTCTGGAACTAAAATTCAGGTTCAAACCAGAACCTAAGAATTCTGCTTCAAAATCCACTTTCACAATCCAGCTCCAGAATCTAAGACAATAATCCAGTCCACTGGAACTGCATCCTGGACCTGGAAATGAATTCGGCACCTGGATACTAAAATTGGAACAGAATTAAAAAATTTAATTCTGGCGCAAAATTCAGAACCTGAATTCTGGAACTGTATTCTTGGATTTTGGAATTCTCAGATTAAGAACCAAATTCCAGAATACAGATTCAGAATCCAGTTCCTAAATTTAGGTTCCGAATTTTGCTCCGGAATTGAATTCTGACACTGGAAATGGATTCTGAAATTAAAATAGGTACTGAAACTGAGCTCTGGACTAGAATTTTGGAACTAAAATTCCAGTTCACATCAAAATACAATATTAGAATTCAGTTTCCGAATTCAGATGTAGAGTCTTTAATCCGAATTCAGTTCCGAAATTCAGATCTAGAGTTCCGGAAACTAAAATTCCAAACCAAACAATTCTGCTCCAAAGTCCACTTTCACAATCCAGTTCCAAAATCTAAGACAATAATTCATTCCACAGGAACTAGAACTGCATCTTGCACCTGGAAAAGAAATCTGGACTTGGATTCTGAAACTGGAACTTGATTCAGAATTTAAATTCTGGAGCAAAATTCGAAACCTAAATTCTGGAACTGGATTCTTGAATTGATTTCTAGGATTTTGGAACTTGATTCTGTTTTTTATTTTAGCTCATGAATTCAGAATTTATAATCTAGTTCCTGAATTCAAAACCTGGACTTTGACACTGGAAATGGATTTTGAAATTAAAAATTGGATCTCAACTCTGAACTGGAATTTTGGATCTAAAATTCGAATTCATACCAGAATGTTGAATCAGAATTCAGTCTCAAAATTAAGATATAAGGTTTTGGTTTTGGAACTTCTGAATTTAGATTCAGACCAAAATTAGATAAAATTCAGAATTCAGTTCGAAAACTTCGAAATTCAAATTTCACAACCTAATCCGGTACCCAAATTCAGGTCGAGAATCCAGGTCTAGAATTCAGTTCCGGTTTCAGCAATCTGGAACTAAATTCTAGAGCTGATTCTAAGTTTCTAAATTTCGGTCCAGAATTTTGATTCAGAATTCAATTTCAAGCTTCAGATTCAGAATTCAGAATACAACTCCATAATTCAGTTCTATCTTTACACATCTTGATCTGAACTCTGGACCGGAGCTCTGGAGATAATGTTCAAGTTCACACCAGAATCCAGCTCAGTTCCTAAACCCAGATCCAGAATTTTGAATTAGAATTCAATTCTAGAATTTTCAATCTAAATTCAGTTTCAAAATCCAAATCCAGAACTCGGGGCAAGGATTGTGGATTTAAAATTCAGGTTCAATCCTGAATCCGGGTCCAAGATTCAGTACAGGAATCTTGGAACTGAACTTAGGAATTCAGTTCTGGATCTGAACGCTGAACCTGAGTTCTGAAACTAATATTTCAGATCAGAATCGAAGACCCGAACTCAGCTTTGAAATCCAGTTTCAGAATCCAGCTCCAGAATCTAAGGAAGAATTCATTCCACTGAAACTAGAACTGCATCATGGAACTGGAAACGAATTCTGAGACCGGAACTGAATTCTGAAATCAGATTCTAGAGCTGAATTCTGATTCTACAACTGGATTCTGGAATTGATTTCTAGGATTTCGAGCCTCAGTTTTTACATTTAATTCTGTTCTGAAATTGAATTTTTGCTAACGAATTCAGATTAAGAGCTCAATTCCAAAATACAGGTTCAGAATTCAGATTTAGGATTCAGATCCTGAATTTAAGAGCTGAATTCTAATACTGAAAATGGATTCTAGAATTTAATTGTGCGACTAGATTCTGAAACTGAACTCTGGGCTGGAATTTTGGAACTAAAATTACAGTTCACACCAAAATCTACAACCAAAATTCAGTTTCTAAATCCAGGTTCAGAATGTTTAATCAGAATTCAGATCTAGAATTATGGATCTGGAACTAAAATTCTGATTCAAACCTGAATCCGGGTCCATAACTCAGCTTGAATATCCTGAAACTGAACTCTGGAATTGAATTCCTCATCTGAGTTTTGAACCAGAATTAAAGCCCAGAATTTAGTTCCAACATCCAGTTTCAGAATCCAGATACCAAGACATTCCAAGAATTTATGCCACTGGGAGCTTCATTCTCGAACTGGAAACGGATTCTGGACCATGATTCTACAACTGAATTTAGAAAATCTTGAGCTGAATTCGGAACTAGAATTCTGGAATTGGATTCTGGATTATTTCTGTTCTAAAACTGAATTTCTGCTTCTGAATTCAGATTAAGAACTCAATTCCAGAATACAGATTCAGAATTAAGATTAAGCATCCAGTTCCTGAATTCAACAACTAGATTCTTACACTGATAATGGATTCTAGGACTAAACTCTAGGTCTAGTTTCGGGAACTGTATTCTGGACAGGAATTTTTTTAAACTAAAATCTAATTCACATCAGAATCCAGGTCAAAATATCAGTTTAAAAATTCAGGTCCAGAATGTTTAGGCAGAATTTCGTTCCAACATTCAGATCTAGATTTCTGAATCTGGATTCCGGAACTAAAATTTAGTTTCAAACCAGATTTCAGATTCAGAGTTCAGTTCGAAAATTCAGGTTCGAAATCCAAATTTCACAATTAGATACCTATTCCGATAATTGAATTCAGATCGAGAACTGAGGTCTCGAGTTTAGATCCAGGTTCAGGAATCTGGAACTAAATTCTAGAACTGATTTCTGGACTGGAGTTCGAGAGTTCACATAAGAATCCAGTTCTGAAATTAAGTTTCTGAATCCCGGTGCAATTCAGTTCCTATCTACAGATTCAGAATTCAGAACCAAAACGTAACTCCAGAACTCAATTCTAGTTTCAAAATTCAGGAACTGAGCTTTGGAGCGAAGTTCGGTAGATTAAGCTTAAGTTTATTACCAGAATCCAGCTCCGAATTTGTATTCCTAAATCCATCTTCAATTTTTTTTTATTACGATTATAGAGAACATCGTGATCATTTGTCTCTCGGGCCAGAAAATTTTCCCGGCTCTATATGCCGGGTTGGGATTCGAACCCAGGTAGAATTCGTGAAAGGCTATTGTCTTCCCCATCACGCTATGCCCGTCCCCTGGAATCTTCATTCAGAATCCGGGAACTGGATTGTGAGTTCTGGATCTGAATCAGCCCAGTATTAAAGACCAGAATTCAGTCCTTAAATCTAGTTTCAGAATCCAACTCCAAGTTCCAAGACAAGAACTCATTACACTGGAAGTAGAACTGCACCCTGGAACTGGATTCTGAAACTAGAACTGAATTCAGAAATTAGATCCTGGAGCTAAACTCGAAACTGGATTCCGAAATTGATTTCTAGGATTTTGTAACTTCATTTGGTTCTAAAATTAATTTTTGGCTATCGAAATTAAGATTAAATACTCAATTCCAGAATACAGAATTATTTTATTCTGAAACTGAATTTCATCTTCTGAATTCAGATTAAAAACTTAATTCCAGAATACAGATTTAGAATTAAGATTAAGTACCCAGTTCCTGAGTTCAGAAACTGGATTCTGACACTGGAAATGGATTCTGGGACTAAACTCTGGGTCTGATTTCTGGAACTGAATTCTGGACAGGAATTTTTTTTAACTAAAATCTAATTCACATCAGATTTCAGATCAAAATATCAGTCCCTAAATTCAGGTCCAGAATGTTTAGACAGAATTTCGTTCCAACATTCAGATCTAGAGTTCTGAATCTGGATTCCGAAACTAAAATTTAATTTTAATCCAGATTCGGGTCCAGAATTAAGTTTCAAAATTCTGGATTCTGGAACGGAATTCTGTATCTGAATTCTGAACCTAAGTTCTGATACTAAAATTCTGGTTCAGACCAGAATCAATGTCCAGAATTCATCTCCAAAATTTAGATCCAGAATCCAAAGCTTCATTACACTGGAACTAGAATTGCATACTGGTACTGGATTCTGAACCTGGAATTTGGAACTGAATTCTAGAGTTTAATTCGAGATCTGAATTCGGGACCTGAAATCAGGAGGTGGAGCTGAATTCTGGAAATGATTTCTAGAACGAAATTTTGGAAGTTTATTCTGTTCTCAAACTGAATTTTAGCTCCCGAATTAAGATTCACTACTCAGTTCCAGAATACAGATTTATAATCCAGTTCCCAAAATCAACAATTCGATTCTACAACTGGAAACGGATTTAAAAATTTATTGTTCCAAAATTCCAGTCCAAAGTATCAAAATTCAGTTCCTAGGGTAGAACTTGGAACTGGATTTTGATACTCTGGACTGGAATTTTGGAACTAAAATTCAGGTTTACATCAGAAGTCAGTTTCATATATCAATTCCTGAAGTCAAGGTTCAGAATTTTTTATCAGAATTCAGTTTCAAAATCAAGAATTCTGGATCGGGATTTTGGAACTAGAAGTCAGATTCAGACCTGAACACAGGCCCGAAATGAGCTCCAGAATCCGGAAATTGGATTCGGATACTTAACTGTAGGTTTGAGTTTAGAACCTGCATTCTGGATGTGAAATTCTGATTCAGACCAGAATCGGTTCTAGAATCAAAACCATGAAATTCGATAATCTATTTTCAGAGTTCAGCTTTAGAACTGACTCTCAAAGATCAGGCCCAAAACTCAGGTTCAGCATCCAAGACCTAATTTCATAACTGCATTCTGGAACTGGAATCGAATTCTGTATTCAAGAACTTTGACTAGACTCTGGAACAGAATTCGAAACCTAATTTCTGGATCTGACGTTGGGTACTGGTTTATGAAACTGGATTCTGGAACCTAACTCAGTTGGAAAATTGAATTTTACCTCCAGAATCCCAAATCTTACTTCTCAGTTCCAGAATACAGATTCAGAATCCAGTTCAAGGAGTCAGGAACGAGTTTCTGGACCTGGATTCAGGAACTGATTTCTGAAAATAAATTTAGGAGCTGATTTCGGGAATCGGACAAAATCTTTCTATAGCCTTCGGTCGAAAAGTTCGTTTTTGCTTTAGCTTGAAAAATTACGATCTGTCAAGGTATTCGCTGCTGCGAATAGAAAGAAACGCGCTATTTGTTCCCAAATGTAGAAAAACTTCATTCAAAGATATGTATAAAACATCGAAATTTATGAGATAACGGATTTAATCAATATCGGATCTACAATGCATTTAAAAAGGGATACTTTGAACAAAAGCAACTCTCGATCTCACTCGACTTAGACACGATCTACCCGAAGTGGTGTCATTGATGAGTATTAATCATTTCGAAAAGAAGTTATTCACGCTATAAATTGGTTCGCTAATTATGATGAATCAGCAAATAAGTTGGTGAGTTGGACGCAAACCGAAAAGGCTTGGCAAGTAGCCGAACAGAACATAAGCATTCAAAAGCCACAATTTTCCTTTATACGATGGCAGTGGGTTCTCGGGCCAGTGGTCATCAGTAGATGCAGTACACAGAACTAACATTGTCACTAGTCACGGTCGGACATGGTCAATATATATTGGTGAATTTTAGAAATCATTCAAACGGATAGGTCTGCGATTTTCAGTTCCATAACAGAAAAATAAGATTTGAATGCAACTTCTTTGAACACTACATCAAGCGGGAATGACTTAATTTTTCTTTTTAATTTGAATTTGTAGGCACAAAATACTTAACCTAAATCATTCCCTCTCGAACGAGCTAGTTTTGTTTTGATCACAAAATAGTTGACATCGCAGGGGCGCTTTGTTTCATCATTAATTGAAATGTAAACAATCACTATTGGACAGCCTTCATTTGTTTGTTTCTCTTGATAGTTTGTTTTTCTTCTTCGTCTGATGCAGCAAAAACGTGATCGACCGGAAATTGATTCACAACAATCATTTCAACGCTTATCACCTCAAATGTGAACTTTTTCTCAATAACCATGACGATGACGACGATGATGATTTGTGGTTGATGACGGATCCGGTCACTGCCTACTGCGCTTCCTCCGTGCAGGTCAGCGCTTCATCGCATAAACGTGTTAATATTTGCTAATCGATCGTTCGATAGTTTTAAGACTGAAAGAGTTACCGGTGTTCTATTTAATTTTGATGTTTTACTTTGGTTTTGGTGAACTAGCGGTGGTTTCGGTCTCAATCATAGAGGATAGTGAACAATTTTACTTAGGATGGGAAATTTGAACGTTTTTTCCTAAGAGGACAGTACACTGACACCAGCACGCTGGCAGCCAGCAGAAGTGTAAACGGGGCATAAACCACGAGGATCGCGACGTCCGACGATCAAGTAAAACTACGCCGGTTTTCTTTCCCGTCATATTTCTGAATGATTCTCGAACGCCTAGGAGTGCGTACATGATCGAAAGTTAATAAGATTTCCCCAAAACGCGACACAAACCGATGTAAAGCGGAAAACTCTTGCGATAACAAAACCACGCGGTTGAAAAGTGCCGTTTGAACTGGGGTCGGTATAGTAGATCACACCGAGGAAAAAAACCTTAATTTCATAAGTTGTGACATATGAACCAGAACAATTTTGATTTCGTTGAAGACTTATGCATTCAGTAAGCATACATATGAACTTACTTAAGCATACATAAGCATCACTTATGAAATTCATATCAATGACATATGAATTTCTTAAAACACTACTTATGATTTTTATAACCGTCTACCTTGTGAAAATGTCATAATTATTCCTTATACAAACAGTCAAACCATAAACATGGAAAACGAAACGACACCGTGGTTTTAAATGAGCACATTTTGCTTCAAAACTTTCTGGAAAACGCACCATCTGAAGCGTACAAAACACTTTTCCAAAATTCGAAATTACAATTAACAGAGTTGATCGTCTGTGCAGATGAAAAAATAAATTCGTTGGCTTCAAATTATTTTGTTCTTTCAGAAATTGTTTGCGATTGGATTGCGGATTGGAGGAAAATAAATGTAAATGTTATTAATTATTTTGTTTCATGATAGTAACATCTTGCTTATGCATGACACAGCAATTGAAAAATATTGGAAATGACATCCAGAAATCGGAAGCATTTGATACATGTTAAATAGTATTTCCCATTCCACAAATACTTAAGTCAAATTGAAAACCAATAAATGAATAAAATTAAATAAGAGAGCTTATCATATATGGTTGTTCTTAATCATTGTTTTGCTAAATTAGCATCGATTTCTTTGCGTTTTGCCTTCGGCACATCAGTGCATAAAGCAGGTCAATAATAACTGCTAATCAGACGCAAAGTTTACACTATTTATGTAATACTTTTTGATGTCTTGGCGTAAACAAGCAAAGATAAACTCAAGATTACAATGTCCCATACAATCCATTAAAAAATGTTAGATCGGTAACCGTGAGCCATTGAACTTTGTAATAATGCAATTTTGTTGACCCTTCGTTAATAAGCGTCGATAAACATTGGAAAACGACGGTAGAATTCCATAGCAGCACTACAAGTTTTCGCACACAATATGTTGTACCTTCCGTTCACTTTAATGCCTTGTAAAGAATTTAACAAATTAAATAGAATCTTAGTCATCATTCTAATTGATTCTTGCTTTCTTGTTTCAAGATCCACTCGATATGCAGAAAAATACCACGATTTCAACTTAAGATTATTTCTACATAAACAAACATTGCCATAGTTACAACACATGTAGCGATTCGACGCTTGTTGTTTTGTTTCTAATAATAATTGAACTGCAAATGCCGGTGAATGTATTCACATCAGAAAGGATATTGCACCTCGATGCAATAATACATCATATTATATAAATAGTGTAATCTTTGCGTCTTCCTACACACAAAAAAAATTGTGCTTATGAAAAAAGCCAACTTTGCTCTTAAAAGTCTTCAAACACTCATAAATTTAACCAGAAAATCTTTTAAAATAAGTGGAAAATTTTTCAGATCAAAGTTTTTCTGATTTCGATACAATTACATTTCAAAGTATAAATTAAAAAAAAAAACAGTGATAGAACTTTTGAATAACCAAGCAACACTGAATCATGCGTTCATTTCGAATAACTTTATTGTTTTATGTCAAACGATGAAAATTTGGTATGTAATAGGTTTGCGAGTACCGTACCTATAAAAATTACCGTTTATCGTTTAAATGCATAATGTGCAAAAGTCAGAAACCATTGTTGAATGAAGATATTTTGTTTATTTATTTTCGAAGAAATACCTTTTATTTTGTAAGCTCCTTCTCTTTGTATCAAATGCAGATAGCTCTTGCATTAATATGAGCACACTATCATTCTAACAGACACATGCTTTCAATTGGAAAGTGTAGTATTTAAAACTCACCCTTTTGAAAATAAAAGTTTTTCAGTTCATTAGTTGATAGTTTTTACTCCCTGCACAAAAGAACAAACGAAAACTCTCAAATTTACCAACGATATTCTTAAATTACCCAATGTTATTTTTTGTGTGTAGCGGTTAAAATTGAACTGCTCAGCGGAGATGAAATTAAAATGAATTATATACTCTGCAAACAAGAACCATCGAAAATTTTCACATTTACAAACTATCTTTTTAGATGAATCAGCGGTTTTTTGTACACTCAAGTAAAAAAAATATCATGAGACCGCCTTATGAAGTAAAAAAAATTGGAATTCCAATATGAAGCCGCATAACTTTTCTCATATACTGTGGAATTCATAAGTTGTTCGTGTGAAAACTATAATAGTGTAAGATGAAATATTATAGAGGTATATTTTTCATATTATTTATTGAAATAGTAATTTTTGATTTGCCTTACGATTTTCACTACTCATTTTACCTGAGTGTGTGTATCAACATTCACTTTGTCAAGTAGTTCTGATGAACGCCATAACACTAAACGACAAGAAAAAAAATTCTCTTTTGTGTGTTGTTAAAATTAAAATTCTGCAATCTATCATTTGAACTAACCCGATTACATAGGTCTTCGAAATCCGATCACCCCTCACCACAGCAACGCCCCTATTTTTTCACGGCACCTCTGCCAATCTTACGCGAAGAATGGGAGAAACGTCAACCACACGTCAACAAAACACTCGATGCGTCGCGTGTCGGGCATGTAAACAACGGTTAATTTTTCCTAGATTTTCTTTCGTTTTTTCGCCATCGAAAGCTGCCGCGCAATGATCAAACAACCGGTGCTGGCCGAACTGCAATACTTTGTCAGCAGCGTATCGCTGCTGTACAAGGGAATACCGCTGAAAGATCCAACCGCCCTCGTAAAGTG